>NC_034186.2:42324023-42404023 GCF_002021735.2 Oncorhynchus kisutch | reverse complement strand
ACAACGTTGGCTAGTTGAAGCTTTTAAATCAATCTGAATCTTTTTTTTAAAACTTGGTTTTACGTTTCCAGGTTTCTTTTACTCCTCATATACTTCAGTAGTTGTGAATTTTGTGTGGCCTCGAAAACATTTCCAAATGCCCCATACTGTAGAGTTGTCCTTTTGTTTTCAGGAGATCCAGGTCTAGAAACATCTGGTCATTACATTTAAAAACCCTACTAAGGGACGTATGATTGGATGCTATTATTCAACAGCAGATACATTGAGTAAGGCTACAGTGAAGTTATGACCTTAGCTACCTCTGTCATATTCACCTTCCTGCACGTTATTCTCCTCTATCCCTCATCTTTTTGCCCAGAGAACATCCGACTGTCACCAAAAGTCATATTTTGGATGTCACATTTCACAATTGCAAACTCACCTCCTCAACTTTTCTGAGTCGGTGTGTAATACATGGAATAGGTACAGTGAAATAGGGTCAGTCATAGTAGCACGATGCCCTTGGAGCAAATTCGGGGTAAAGTGCCTTGTTCAAGGGCACATGGGTAGACTTTCACCTTGTCAGCTCAGGTATTCGAACCAGCAACTTTCGGTTACTGGCTGAACATTTTTTTAGGAAGGATGTGTGTATCACTTTGGGGTGCTGAGGACACACTAGTGACAGGAAGCCTGGATGTCACCAGGAAATGAGCCATTCTCGCCTGTGCATCCCATTTCTGAAAACAAATTGAATTCTTCTCGTAGTGTCAGGGTTGCAATCGCAGAGTTGTTTTCTCCTGTTAGTCATCCACATAGTGAACAGCTATGTCAGCTCTCACATTGACCTTCCATTGTTTGTACGTTGGTTTTATCCGTCGTTAGGATATGTGTTGTTGTTATGATATGTGTGTAAGGACCTTTCCAAGTCCAACAATTACGTCTCCGCTGAAACATGACTATCCTGCACGACAATCTTGCTTGTCAGTTCAGTCAGTGTGACGCAATTGGGAGAAATAATCTCATGCTTCACTCAGTTGAATTCCCCATACACGTCAGACTAATTAATAATACATTGTGAAGTCCGAGACAAAAATGTTGTCTACATGGCTCCAGTGACAAACGTCAACTGTGCTCTTCTTCTACACTAATTCCAATCGTACAATACCACCTCTCCACCGTGTGAGCCTTGGGGGTTGTTGAGGGCATCGGGGGCTATGGAAACAGACCAGTTCCAAAAAAAGACATTCTTGACAATTCCCCTGACATGTCTGGTTCACAGTCAGCAACAACAACCTGATATAGGGGACTGGTGACTTCCCCACTGTAAGCCGTGGGAGAGGTCTGACTGCAGCCAGTGAATGAAACAAATCACTTCATGCCCAGATTGGAGCACAGGAACACAAGGCAGCCAGTTTATTTATTTAAGTGGATTTAACTCTTTATTATTGGGTGCTGCTGTTTATATGAGTTGTGTTCCGTTTGTGTACTGTGTTATGCTCTCAGTTGCTCCGCAAAATTTGGTTATACTAATACTAATCCTAATACTATACTGTACTACACATGTAGCGGTGGCACCTTGATGGGGAGGACGGGCTCATTGTAATGGCTGGAATGCAATTAATGGAATGGTATCAAACACATGGTTTCCATATGCTTTAATACCATTCCATTCACTCCATTCCAGCCATTGTTGTCACAAAGTGATAATACAGAAACCAAACCTAAAACCCCAAACAGCAAGCAATGCAGATGTAGAAGCACGGTGGCTAGGAAAAACTCACTAGAAAAGCAGGAACCTAGGAAGAAACCTAGAGAGGAACCTGTGCTGGGTGGAGATTATAAGAGTACATGATTATTAAGGCCAGATCATTCTTCAAGATGTTCATAGATGACCAGCAGGTTTGAATAATAATCACAGTGGTTGTAGAGGGTGAACATGTCAGGGTTCAATAGCCACAGGCAAAACAGCAGAAACTGGATCAGCAGCACGACCAGGTGGACTGGGGACAGTCAGGAGTCAACAGGTCAAGTAGTCCTGAGGCATGGTCCTAGGGCTCAGGTTGAGAGAAAGAGAAAGAGAGAAAGATAGAGAAAATACTTAAGTACACACAGGACACCAGAGAAGATAGGAGAATTTCACCAGATAGGATAGACTGACCCTAGCCCACCGGCACATAGACTATTGCAGCATAGATACTGGAGGCTGAGACGGGGGTGGTCGGGGGACACTGTGGCCCTGTCCGACGATACACCTGGACAGGGCCAACCAGGCAGGATATAACCCCACCTACTTTGCCAAAGCACAAACCCCACACCAACAGACCACCAACTTACTACCCTGAGACATGTCTGAGTATAGCCCACGAAGATCACTTCCACCGCACAAGCCCAAGGGGGCACAGAACGGGACAGGAAGAACTTCTCAGTGGCTCAACTCACTCAAGTCAAGTAGTATTTAAAAAAAAAGCCTTGTATAATGTGACACACTCCTCCTATGGACAGTATGGAAGAGCACTCAGCCCCAGTAGAGTCAGAGGCAGAGAATCCCATTGGAGAGATGGGAGCCAGCCAGGCATACATAGCAAGGGCGGATCATCACTCCAGTGCCTTGCCATTCACCTTCGCATTCCTGGACCAGACTACACTCAATCATAGGACCTACTGAAGTGATGAGTCTTCAGTAAAGACTTAAAGGTTGAGACCAAGTCTGCGTATCTCCTATGGATAGGCAAACCATTCCATAAAAATTTAGCTCTATAGGAGAAAGCCCTGCCTCCAGGTATGTAGGTACAGTGCCTTGCGAAAGTATCCGGCCCCCTTGAACTTTGTGACCTTTTGCCACATTTCAGGCTTCAAACATAAAGATATAAAACTGTATTGTTTTGTGAAGAATCAACAACAAGTGGGACACAATCATGAAGTGGAACGACATTTATTGGATATTTCAAACTTTTTTAACAATTCAAAAACTGAAAAATTGGGCGTGCAAAATTATTCAGCCCCTTTACTTTCAGTGCAGCAAACTCTCTCCAGAAGTTCAGTGAGGATCTCTGAATGATCCAATGTTGACCTAAATGACTAATGATGATAAATACAATCCTCCTGTGTGTAATCAAGTCTCCGTATAAATGCACCTGCACTGTGATAGTCTCAGAGGTCCGTTAAAAGCGCAGAGAGCATCATGAAGAACAAGGAACACACCAGGCAGGTCCGAGATACTGTTGTGAAGAAGTTTAAAGCCGGATTTGGATACAAAAAGATTTCCCAAGCTTTAAACATCCCAAGGAGCACTGTGCAAGCGATAATATTGAAATGGAAGGAGTATCAGACCACTGCAAATCTACCAAGACCTGGCCGTCCCTCTAAACTTTCAGCTCATACAAGGAGAAGACTGATCAGAGATGCAGCCAAGAGGCCCATGATCACTCTGGATGAACTGCAGAGATCTACAGCTGAGGTGGGAGACTCTGTCCATAGGACAACAATCAGTCGTATATTGCACAAATCTGGCCTTTATGGAAGAGTGGCAAGAAGAAAGCCATTTCTTAAAGATATCCATAAAAAGTGTTGTTTAAAGTTTGCCACAAGCCACCTGGGAGACACACCAAACAAGAAGGTGCTCTGGTCAGATGAAACCAAAATTGAACTTTTTGGCAACAATGCAAAACATTATGTTTGGCGTAAAAGCAACACAGCTCATCACCCTGAACACACCATCCCCACTGTCAAACATGGTGGTGGCAGCATCATGGTTTGGGCCTGCTTTTCTTCAGCAGGGACAGGGAAGATGGTTAAAATTGATGGGAAGATGGATGGAGCCAAATACAGGACCATTCTGGAAGAAAACCTGATGGAGTCTGCAAAAGACCTGAGACTGGGACGGAGATTTGTCTTCCAACAAGACAATGATCCAAAACATAAAGCAAAATCTACAATGGAATGGTTCAAAAATAAACATATCCAGGTGTTAGAATGGCCAAGTCAAGGTCCAGACCTGAATTCAATCCAGACTCTGTGGAAAGAACTGAAAACTGCTGTTCACAAATGCTCTCCATCCAACCTCACTGAGCTCGAGCTGTTTTGCAAGGAGGAATGGGAAAAAATGTCAGTCTCTCGATGTGCAAAACTGATAGAGACATACCCCAAGCAACTTACAGCTGTAATCGCAGCAAAAGGTGGCGCTACAAAGTATTAACTTAAGGGGGCTGAATAATTTTGCACGCCCAATTTTTCCGTTTTTGATTTGTTAAAAAAGTTTGAAATATCCAATAAATGTCGTTCCACTTAATGATTGTGTCCCACTTGTTGTTGATTCTTCACAAAAAATACAGTTTTATATCTTTATGTTTGAAGCCTGAAATGTGGCAAAAGGTCGCAAAGTTCAAGGGGGCCGAATACTTTCGCAAGGCACTGTATGTACGGCAGGACCAAATCAGAGAGATAGATAGGAGCCAGTCCATGTTATGCTTTGTAGGTTAGCAGTAAAACCTTGAAATCAGCCTTAGTCTTCACAGGAAGCCAGTGCTGAGAGGCTAGCACTGGAGTTATATGATAATTCTAGCAGCAGCATTTAGTACTAACTGAAGTTTATTTTGTGGTTTATCCGGGTAGCCGGAGAGTAGAGCATTGCAGCAGTCTGATCTAGAAGTGACAAAAGCATGGATTAGCTTCTGCATAATTTTTGCACAAAAAGTTTCAGATTTTGGCAATGTTACGTAGATGGAAAAAAGCTGTCCTTGAAACAGTCTTGATATGTTCGTCAAAAGAGAGATCAGGGTCCAGAGTAACGCCGAGGTCCTTCACAGTTTTATTTGAGACGACTGTACAACCATCAAGATGAATTGTCAGATCAAACAGCAGATCTCTTTGTTTCTTGGGACCTAGAACTAGCATCTCTATTTTGTCCGAGTTTAAAAGTAAAACATTTGCTGCCATCCACTTCCTTATGTCTGAAACACAGACTTCCAGGGTAGGCAATTTCAGAGCTTCACTATGTTTCATCGAAATATACAGCTGTGTGCCGTCAGCATTGCAGTGAAAGTTGACATTGTGTGTCCAAATGACATCACCAAGAGGTAGAATATATAGTGAAAGCAATAGTGGTTCTACAACAGAACCTTGAGGAACACCGATATTTACAATTGATTTGTCATAGGACACACCATCCACAGAGACTAACTGATATCATTCTGACAGATAAGATTTAAACCAGGCAAGAACTTGTCCGTGTAGACCAATCAGGCTTTCCAATCTCTCCAAAAGCATGCGGTGACCGATGTTGTCAAAGGCGGCACTAAGGTCTAGGACCACGAGGACAGATGCAGAGCCTTGGTCTGAAGCCTTTAAAAGGTAATTTACCACCTTCACGAGTGCAGTATCAGCAGTATGATTGGGTCTAAAACCAGATTGGAGCGTTTCGTATATATTATTTGTCTTCCTGAAGGCAGTGAGTTGCTGAGCAACAGAGGGATCACATAGAAATGTATGCAATCATTTAATTGTAAGTAGCTTTGGATAAAAGCATCTACCAAGTGGCATATTTTATATTAACATGGTAAAATACAGTAAGATAGGGAACTTATTTCAATGACATTTAAAAAATTCGCTACATTCAAACACCTACATGTCCCCCACTCTCTTTTAGTCCACACTACCTTACTTTTTCTATACATCTTTCCCCATCCCCCTCTGCCTACCATTATTTTTGGCATACAATACAAGTTGCTTCTTTACTCTGAAAGCCCCCCTCTATGCTGGGTTAAAGTTCATTTAACCAAGGAGCTGAGGACTGGGAAATAGTTAGTTTGTGTGTGGGAGGAGGACACTCACCACAGTACCGTCCAACCGTATTGCCCCTTGCTGCAGGGACAATTTGCTACTGGCTGACTGGACTCAAACAAAATGGAAGAGAAAAGGGACCAGGGGACAAAGAGAGTCGCCAGTGGAAGCTGGCACTCCTCCCCATGGCAAGCTTAATCACCTCACAGAGGAGCACAGAATTCCATTACATAATCAGCCACTAAAACAACAACCACTGCCATTAATTGGGCTGCAATTTAAAGTTTGGGGAGGAGTGTCCCAGAGATTAAGCCTGGCTGTTTTCCACTTAAAGGGTTAATCAGAGAGACATACAGTGCCTTGCGAAAGTATTCGGCCCCATTGAACTTTGCGACCTTTTGCCACATTTCAGGCTTCAAACATAAAGATATAAAACTGTATTTTTTTGTGAAGAATCAACAACAAGTGGGACACAATCATGAAGTGGAACGACATTTATTGGATATTTCAAACTTTTTTAACAAATCAAAAACTGAAAAATTGGGCGTGCAAAATTATTCAGCCCCTTTACTTTCAGTGCAGCAAACTCTCTCCAGAAGTTCAGCAAGGCACTGTACATGTGCAATATTAGGTGAGTTACAGAGAGCTGATAGTTTGATAAGCCTAGATACACAATATTATAGTGAGAAAGGGAGAAGTGTCACACTTCAAAAGTTTATCATATCATCTACCCATTTTGTAATCAAAAACTTTTCAGGTACAATTCTATGGGGAGACAAAGGAATACATCTAATATACTTCATAAGGAAACGATCAATAGATCTAATGTACTTCATATGGAAAATATCAATAGATCTAATGTACTTCATAAGGAAAATATCAATAGATCTAATATACTTCATAAGGAAAATATCAATAGATCTAATGTACTTCTTAAAGGAAATATCAATAGATCGAATATACTTCATAAGGAAAATGTCAATAGATTGAATATACTTCATTAGGAAAATATCAATAGATTGAATATACTTCATTAGGAAAATATCAATAGATCTAATATACTTCATAAGGAAAAGATCAATAGATCTAATGTACTTCATAAGAAAAATATCAATACATCTAATGTACTTCATTAGGAAAAGATAAATAGGAATTTCAGAGGATGTGAGCTGAGACGCATCAAAAGACCTACTCTTAATAGAAAAATAAAACCTTGACCCAGACATTTGGGCCATAAACTTTAGCTTCAATTAAACCATAAGCTTAATTTGTTAAAATACTGTACATAAACAGGGCATTCAATGTTGAGTGTCCAAGGAGCAAAACTCCAATCCTCCTTCCGTCGTCATCTCCCCCCCCCCCCATTTTCCCACACCGCATGTGTGAAGTAAATTCTCATTAAGAACCAAATTGTTTTCAGATGCTGGCCTGGCTGAGTTTCCCTGGAAACGTCTGGGTGTAGGCTGGCGTGGCAGGCAGTGTTGGAATGGGCAGAGGGAGAAAGAGAGAGATCCGGGCATGCTGCAAATCCCATTTCCAGGGTTCAGTGAGCCCATTTTGCCACGCACAATGTCCGCCGACGGGCTCTTTTTGGCCCTTTACAAATGGCAAGGAAGAATCACTGGCAAGCCCTTGGATAAGTCATTTTCTTTCATTTATATTATAAAATATATTTAATTAATCAACTTTAGGGTTAGGGTTATACTCTTTGAAATAAAACCAATTATTCTGGTGCCATACTGGAAACAAAGTAACAACAAAATGGAATCAAATAAAACATGTTTGAATTAACTTCATTTCCATGTAGAAGGACCCATGAGCACAAACATGTGAAGTTCATATGAGCATGTCAAAGTGGGTGTCAAATGAAAGCTAAGAGTCTACATTTTGTTTTAATTAAGGCAGATGTAAAACAAAATTGTACCATTTCCCATCCTAAAAATGTGGAATAAGCAAAGGCTTGGATTTATTGTCAAACAGATGGAAAATGAATCTTAAAAAACATCTACCAGAAAACATCGTAAAAGTTATTAGAAATACATCAAACACAATAATGTTGAAGACCCCTGCCAACTAATATCAACATTTATATTTAGTTTATCAATAAAAGTTCTGCTTTCTGTATGTTTAAGAAACACTTGTTACCAAAAACTTTAAGATATTTTCTAATTTCTCTCCCTCATGAGGGGGATAACAAAAGTTCACAGAAGTAACAAGTAAAGGTAGACCTATCAATTAGGTATAGTGTTTTTCCTGATATTAATTTTCTTTATAAATTATTAAGTGACTAAAACTAAAAAAATATATATATACAGTGGGGTAAAAAAAGTATTTAGTCAGCCACCAATTGTGCAAGTTCTCCCACTTAAAAAGATGAGAGAGGTGTACTTTTCATCATAGGTACACTTCAACTATGACAGACAAAATGAGGATAAAAAATCCAGAAAATCACATTGTAGAATTTTTTATGAATTTATTTGCAAATTATGGTGGAAAATATTAATTGGTCACCTACAAACAAGCAGGATTTCTGACCTGTAACTTCTTCTTTAAGAGGCTCATCTGTCCTCCACTCGTTACCTGTATTAATGGCACCGGTTTGAACTTGTTATCAGTATAAAAAACACCTGTCCACAACCTCAAACAGTCACACTCCAAACCCCACTATGGCCAAGACCAAAGAGCTGTCAAAGGACACCAGAAACACCTGCACCAGGCTGGGAAGACTGAATCTGCAATAGGTAAGCAGCTTGGTTTGAATAAATCAACTGTGGGAGCAATTATTAGGAAATGGAAGACATACAAGACCACTGATAATCTCCCTCGGTCTGGGGCTCCACGCAAGATCTCACCCTGTGGGGTCAAAATGATCACGATGAGCAAAAATCCCAGAACCACACGGGGGGACCTAGTGAATGACCTGCAGAGAACTGGGACCAAAGTAACAAAGCCTACAATCAGTAACACACTACGCCGCCAGGTACTCAAATCCTGCAGTGCCAGACGTGTCCCCCTGCTTAAGCCAGTACATGTCCAGGCCCGTCTGAAGTTTGCTAGAGAGCATTTGGATGATCCAGAAGAAGATTGGGAGAATGTCATATGGTCAGATGAAACCAAGATATAACTTTTTGGTAAAAACTCAACTCGTCGTGTTTGGAGGACAAAGAATGCTGAGTTGCATCCAAAGAACACCATACCTACTGTGAAGCATGGGGGTGGAAACATCATGCTTTGGGGCTGTTTTTCTGCAAAGGGACCAGGACGACTGATCCGTGTAAAGGAAATAATGAATGGGGCCATGTATCGTGAGATTTTGAGTGAAAACCTCCTTCCATCAGCAAGGGCATTGAAGATGAAATGTGGCTGGGTCTTTCAGCATGACAATGATCCCAAACACACCGCCCGGGCAACGAAGGAGTGGCTTCGTAAGAAGCATTTTAAGGTCCTGGAGTGGCCTAGCCAGTTTCCAGATCTCAACCCCATAGAAAATCTTTGGAGGGAGTTGAAAGTCCGTGTTGCCCAGCAACAGCCCCAAAACATCACTGCTCTAGAGGAGATCTGCATGGAGGAATGGGCCAAAATACCAGCAACAGTGTGTGAAAACCTTGTGAAGACTTGCAGAAAACGTTTGACCTCTGTCATTGCCAATAAAGGGTATATAACAAAGTATTGAGATAAACTTTTGTTATTAACCAAATACTTATTTTCCACCCTAATTTGCAAATAAATTCATTAAAAATCCTACAACGTGATTTTCTGGATTTTTTATCCTCATTTTGTCTGTCATAGTTTAAGTGTACCTATGATGAAAATTACAGGTCTCTCTCATCTTTTGAAGTGTGAGAACTTGCACAATTGGTGGCTGACTAAATAAATGTTTGCCCCACTTTATATATACATTTTTTTCACCTATAGTAGACCAGTTGTTAGACCAGTTGAGAACAAGTTCTCATTTACAACTGCGACCTGGCCAAGATAGAGCAAAACAGTGCGACACAAACAACACAGAGTTACACATGGGATAAACAAACGCACAGCCAATAACACAATAGAAAAGTCTATATACAGTGTGTGCAAATGTAGTAAGATTAGGGAGTTAAGGCAATAAATAGGCCATAGTGGCGAAATAATTACGATTTAGCAATTAAACACTGGAGTGATAGATGTGCAGAAGATGAATGTGCAAGTAGAGATACTGGGGTGCAAAGGAGCAAAAACAATATGGGGATGAGGCAGTTGAGTGGGCTATTTACAGATGGGCTATGTACAGGTGCATCGATCAGTAAGCTGCTCTGACAGCTGATGCTTAAAGTTAGTGAGGGAGATATAAGTCTCCAGCTTCAGTGATTTTTGGCAGCAGAGAACTGAAAGGAAAGGCGGCCAAAGGAGGAGTTGGATTTGGGGGTGACCAGTGAAATATACCTGCTGGAGCGTGTGCTATGGGTGGTGCTGCTATGGTGACCAGTGAGCTGAGATAAGGCAGGGTTTTACCTAGCAAAGACTTATAGATGACCTGGAGCCAGTGGGTTTGGCAAAGAATATGAAGCGAGGGCCAGCCAACGAGAGCATACAGGTCGCAGTGGTGGGTAGTATATGGGGCTTTGGTGACAAAACGGATGGCACTGTGATAGACTACATCCAATTTGCTGAGTAGAGTGTTGGAGGCTATTTTGTAAATGACATCGCCGAAGTCAAGGATCGGTAGGATAGTCAGTTTTACGAGGGTATGTTTGGCAGCATGAGTGAAGGAAGCCAGATCTAGATTCAATTTGGAATTAGAGATGCTTAATGTGAGTCTGGAAGGAGAGTTTACAGTCTAACCAGACACCTAGGTATTTGTAGTTGCCCGCAAATTCTAAGTCAGAATCAAATCAAATCAAATGTATTTATATAGCCCTTCGTACATCAGCTGATATCTCAAAGTGCTGTACAGAAACCCAGTCTAAAACCCCAAACAGCAAGCAATGCAGGTGTAGAAGTACGGTGGCTAGGAAAAACTCCCTAGAAAGGCCAAAACCTAGGAAGAAACCTAGAGAGGAACCAGGCTATGTGGGGTGGCCGGTCCTCTTCTGGCTGTGCCGGGTGGAGATTATAACAGAACATGGCCAAGATGTTCAAATGTTCATAAATGACCAGCATGGTCGTATAATAATAAGGCAGAACAGTTGAAACTGGAGCAGCAGCACGGTCAGATGGACTGGGGACAGCAAGGAGTCATCATGTCAGGTAGTCCTGGGGCATGGTCCTAGGGCTCAGGTCCTCCGAGAGAGAGAAAAAAAAGAGACAATTAGAGAGAGCATATGTGGGGTGGCCAGTCCTCTTCTGGCTGTGCCAGGTGGAGATTATAACAGAACATGGCCAAGATGTTCAAATGTTCATAAATGATCAGCATGTTTGAATAATAAGAACGCAGAACAGTTGAAACTGGAGCAGCAGCACGGCCATGTGGACTGGGGACAGCAAGGAGTCATCATGTCAGGTAATCCCGGGGCATGGTCCTAGGGCTCAGGTCCTCCGAGAGAGAGAAAGAAAGAGAGAAGGAGAGAATTAGAGAACGCACACTTAGATTCACACAGGACACCGAATAGGACAGGAGAAGTACTCCAGATATAACAAACTGACCCTAGCCCCCCGACACATAAACTACTGCAGCATAAATACTGGAGGCTGAGACAGGAGGGGTCAGGAGACACAGTGGACCCATCCGAGGACACCCCCGGACAGGGCCAAACAGGAAGGATATAACCCCACCCACTTTGCCAAATCACAGCCCCCACACCACTAGAGGGATATCTTCAACCACCAACTTACCATCCTGAGACAGGGCCGAGTATAGCCCACAAAGATCTCCGCCATGGCACAACCCAAGGAGGAGCGCCAATCCAGACAGGATGACCACATCAGTGAATCAACCCACTCAGGTGACGCACCCCTTCCAGGGACGGCATGAGAGAGCCCCAGTAAGCCAGTGACTCAGCCCCTGTAATAGGGTTAGAGGCAGAGAATCCCAGTGGAAAGAGGGGAACCGGCCAGGCAGAGACAGCAAGGGCGGTTTGTTGCTCCAGAGCCTTTCCGTTCACCTTCCCACTCCTGGGCCAGACTACACTCAATCATATGACCCACTGAAGAGATGAGTCTTCAGTAAAGACTTAAAGGTTGAGACCGAGTTTGCGTCTCTGACATGGGTAGGCAGACCGTTCCATAAAAATTGAGCTCTATAGGAGAAAGCCCTGCCTCCACCTGTTTGCTTAGAAATTCTAGGGACAATTAGGAGGCCTGCGTCTTGTGACCGTAGCGTACGTGTAGGTATGTACGGCAGGACCAAATCAGAGAGATAGGTAGGAGCAAGCCCATGTAATGCTTTGTAGGTTAGCAGTAAAACCTTGAAATCAACCCTTGCTTTGACAGGAAGCCAGTGTAGAGAGGCTAGCACTGGAGTAATATGATCAAATTTTTTGGTTCTAGTCAGGATTCTAGCAGCCATATTTAGCACCAACTGAAGTTTATTTAGTGCTTTATCTGGGTAGCCGGAAAGTAGAGCATTGCAGTAGTCTAATCTAGAAGTGACAAAAGCATGGATACATTTTTCTGCATCATTTTTGGACAGAAAGTTTCTGATTTTTGCAATGTTACGTAGATGGAAAAAAGCTGTCCTTGAAATGGTCTTGATATGTTCTTCAAAAGAGAGATCAGGCTCCAGAGTAATGCCGAGGTCCTTCACAGTTTTATTTGAGACGACTGTACAACCATTAAGATTAATTGTCAGATTCAACAGAAGATCTCTTTGTTTCTTGGGACCTAGAACAAGCATCTCTGTTTTGTCTGAGTTTAAAAGTAGAAAGTTTGCAGCCATCCACTTCCTTATGTCTGAAACACATGCTTCTAGCAAGGGCAATTTTGGGGCTTCACCATGTTTCATTGAAATGTACAGCTGTGTGTCATCCGCATAGCAGTGAAAGTTAACATTATGTTTTCGAATAACATCCCCAAGAGGTCAAATATATAGTGAAAACAATAGTGGTCCTAAAACGGAACCTTGAGGAACACCGAAATTTACAGTTGATTTGTCAGAGGACAAACCATTCACAGAGACAAACTGATATCTTTCCGACAGAGAAGATCTAAACCAGGCCAGAACTTGTCCGTGTAGACCAATTTGGGTTTCCAATCTCTCCAAAAGAACCATCCAGAGTAGTGATGATAGACGGGCGGACGGGTGTGGGCAGCGATCGGTTGAAGAGTATGCATTTCGTTTTTCTTGCATTTAAGAGCAGTTGGAGGCCACGGAAGGAGTGTTGTATGGCATTGAAGCTCGTCCAAAGAAGGGCCAGATGTATACAGAATGGTGTTGTCATGACGTTGGCCTGGGGGTAGGTTTATGACAGTCATAAATACCTCTCCCCCCTTTTTTCTCTCTCTACCTTACTGATGTGACATTTGATAATCCTTTGGTTAACATAGAGACTCTGGGAACATCAGAAGGTGGGGGGAAATGAACTATATTCTGGTAATCCGTCCAATTGAACATATGCGGTGGTACTTAATGAATATGATGTCAGTTCGATTGTCATCTGAGACATTCTCATCAATGATAGGATGACATAAACTCTACAGTGGAAAGTCTACACATTGTAGTAATCGGATTCACATGGAATTGTTGTTCAATTTAAATGTTTGAATATAAAATTATTGGTGAAGAAATTAAATGTAATTTTAGCTTCCAAATGAGAGATTTGGATTTTCATAAGATTAGGGCTCTACTCAATCAGTGGCCCGCCCCTGTGAAGAGACATGGGTTATAAAACTTTTCAAACACACCCTTCTCATTCCAATATATAAAGCCTTGAAGAAAATGTAACCTCCTGTTCCGAGGATGTGAGGACGACGGTCCGATGTCAAAATGGTTCAGATAATAACTACAGAACGAAGCCAACCTCAGCGTGAGCTTTGGTTGCGAATGGTATGAACTTTGAACTCTTATTCACTACAGAAGTGATACCTCTTAGCCGTTGAGTTAGCAACAGCAGCTGCAAACGTGGGCTAGGAAAGAACAGACAGCGTATCCCGTCTACCACACAATGACGTTACTACAACGTACCCAATTTACCAGCAGAGACATTCTTCAAAGGACACAGCTTTTCATCTACCACCAACCTACCGAAGCGCTGCTCAGAGTAAATATTTATTGCATTTTCCTTTTCCAAATGGGCGGTAATTTGGAATGCACAAGATACTATATTTACAATAGAGACATCGCTTCTCCCTTTGTTCCTCAGTCCGTCCGCTCTTTCACTCAAACCCTTTTCTTTGGGTAGCCAGCTGTCATATCTGTTCCGCCCGCTATGGATGTTTTCCTTTATGACGAAATGTGTAATGAATGTATGATTCATTCTGTGTATATGTAATTCTGTGTGATTAGTTAGGTATTTAGTAAATAAATAATTAAACCCAATTTTGTATTGCTGATTCAACTTGTTAGCCAGGGTTCGTGAAGATAACCAAGAATTTACAACTTTCAGATGAGACTGAAATAAGGTGACGATTAATATTGACTGCTATTGATGTAAAATATTACTAGGTCTTTAAGAGTTTATTTGGAAGATAACTGCTCTATAAATATTATTTTGTGGTGCTCTGACTTTCTAGTTAATTACATTTACATGATTAGCTCAATCAGGTAATATTAATTACAGAGAAAGGATTTTATAGAATAGCATGTCATATCACTTAACCCGGCATAGCCAAAGAATCACCAGCAGCAAGAGCGACATCATTGATGTATATAGAGAAAAGAGTCAGCCCAAGAATTGAACCCTGTGGCACCCCCATAGAGACTGCCATAGGTCCGGACAACAGGCCCACCGATTTGACACACTGAACTCTATCTGAGAAGTAGTTGGTGAACCAGTCGAGGCAGTAATTTCAGAAACCAAGGCTGTTGAGACTGCCGATAAGAATGTGGTGATTTACAGAGTTGAAAGCCTTGGCCAGGTCGATGAATACGGCTGCATTGTATTGTCTTTTATCGATTGTGGCTATGATATTGTTCAGGACGTTGAGCATGGCTGAGGTTCACCCATGACCAGCTCGGAAACCATAATGCATAGCGGAGAAGGTACGGTGGGATTCGAAATGGTCGGTGATAACATCAGCTATCTGGATTTGGGTGAAGGACAAATGGGGAGGCTTGGGAAAGTAGCTGTGGTGGGTGCAGAGCTGTTGACCGGGTTAGGGGTAGCCAGGTGGAAAGCATGGCCAGCCGTAGAAAAATGCTTATTGAAATTCTCGATTATCGTAGATTTATCGGTGGTGACAGTGTTTCCTAGCCTCAGTGCAGTGGGCAGCTGGGAGGAGGTGCTCTTATTCTCCATGGACTTTACAGTGTCCCAGATCTTTTTGGAGTTTGTGCTACAGGATGCAAATTTCTGTTTGAAAAAGCTAGCCTTTGCTTTCCTAACTGCCTGTGTATATTGGTTCCTAACTTCCCTGAAAAGTTGCATATCACGGGGGCTACTCGATGCTAATGCAGTACACCACAGGATGTTTTTGTGCTGGTCAAGGGCAGTCAGGTCTGGATTGAACCAAGGGCTATATCTGTTCTTATTTTTAATTTTTTTTAATGGGGCATGCTTATTTCAGTGGTGAGGAAAGCACTTTTAAATAATAACCAGGCATCCTCTACTGACGGAATGAGGTCAATATCCTTCCAGGATACCCGGGCCAGGTCAATTAGAAAGGCCTGCTCGCTGAAGTGTTTTAGGGAGAGTTTGACAGTGATGAGGGGTGGTCGTTTGACCGCGGACCCATTACGGACGCAGGCAATGAGGCAATGATCGCTGAGATCCTATTTGAAGAGAGCAGAGGTGCATTTAAAGGGCAGGTTGGTCAGGATGATATCTATGAGGGTGCCCATGTTTACGGATTTAGGGTTGTTGCTGGTAGGTTCCTTGATAGTTTGTGTGAGATTGAGGGCATCTAGCTTAGATTGTAGGACGGCCGGGGTGTTAAGCATATCCCAGTTTAGGTCACCTAACAGTACAAACTCTGAAGATAAATGGGGGGAAATGAATTCACATGTGGTGTCTAGGGCACAGCTGGGGGCTGAGGGGGGGCTATAACAAGCGGCAACAGTAAGAGACTCATTACTAGAAAGGCAGATGTTTTCAAGTAGAAGCTCTAACTATTTGGGCACAGACCTGGATAGCATGGAAGAACTCTGCAGGCTATCTCTGCAGTAGATTGCAACTCCCCCCCATTTGGCAGTTTTATCTTGGCGGAAGATGTTGTAGTTGGGGATAGAAAATTCAGAATTTTTGGTGGCCTTCCTAAGCCAGGATTCAGACACGGCTAGGACATCAGGGTTGGCGGAGTGTTCTAAAGTAGTGAATAAAACAAACTTAGGGAGGAGGCTTCAGATGTTAACATGCATGAAACCAAGGCTTTTACGGTTACAGAAGTCAACAAATGATAGCGCCTGGGGAATGGGAGGAGATCTAGAGTCTACAGGGCCTGGGTTAACCTCTACATCACCAGAGGAACCGAGGAGGAATAGGATAAGGGTACGGCTAAAGGCTATAAGAACTGGTCGTCTAGTGCGTTGGGGACAGAGAATGAAAGGAGCAGATTTCTGGGCGTGGTTGAATAGATTCAAGGCATAATGTACAGACAAGGGTATGGTAGGATGTGAGTACAGTGGAGGTAAACCTAGGCGTTGAATGATGATGAGAGAGGTTTCGTCTCTAGAGGGACATGTTAAGCCAGGTGAGGTCTCCGCATGTGTGTGGGGTGGGACAAAAGAGCTAGCTAAGGCATTTTGAGCGGAACTGAAGGCTCTACGGTGAAATAAAACAGTAAAAACTAGCCAAGACAGCAGTAGACAAGGCATATTGACATTCGAGAGGCATAAAGCAATCACAGGTGTTGATCAGGAGAGCTAAGACAACAACGGGTAAATGGCGATGTTATTGAAACAGTCCAGGGGGCATCAGCTGTGGAGCCGAGTGATCATAGGGTCAAAAGAGCAGCAGTAGGTGAGTCAGAGTGCTGTTCGGTAGTCACTACTACGCTAGAGCGAGCAGGTGACACAGTGTTCAGAAAAGCTATCGGGCCGGGGCTAGTAACTGGTTCTTCAGAGACATATGTTACCAAATTGGTAACAGAATTTCCAAGAAACGGTAACAGAATTTCTGCAATTAAATTGGCTACAATGGGAATTCCCAGTAGACACAAACCACAGTTGGGTCACCTGCTACTGTCCTTCCTCCCTTCCACTGACATAATGTTATGTTCAGCTCATAACTATTTTCTTTCTCTTTCTGTCATCTGGTGGTCAAAGCAAGAGTGTGAAAAGTCTGGACAACCCCTCCCCCTCTCTCTCTTTTCTCTCTCTCTCCAATTAATGGCACCTCTCCCCGCTCTTTCCATTTACCAAAACAAGCATCCTCACCCACTGAGCAACAACCGACACCGGAAGTCCATGGACGTTGAAAAGAAGTAGAAATTTTGTCAGTCCGCCCTGGCCTTGAATTGAATGCCCACAGACGTTGTTTTTCGGTCCTTTTCGGACAAGCCTTGTTTCATTGTCCACAGACGTCTGGACCGGCATGCACCTGGCCCAAACATAGACGTTCATGATTGGTTCAGATTTGGTCCGGTCCGAAGTTCAGTTCAGTACAGAACAGTACAGAGAAGTAGAGTATGGTTCAGTACACAGTACAGCACACTAGACTCGAGTACACAAATGTACTGTAGTGAACTCTACTGCACTGTACTGAGCTCTACTGTGCTGGACTTTGATGTGTAAACCTGTGAAACATGAACATCTATGATTGGTTCAGATTTAGTCCAGTCTTGGTTGTGGAGCTCAATAAATAATAGCCAGTGTGTAGAAAAATACCCAAAATACCTTTATGTATCCATTTAGGGTACATCACCATGAAAGGAATGACATTCATCTCCATAATTATGCAATTCCGTTACCAGAACTATGTTACCGGTGTAAATCCTCTTCACTTACTGTAGTTGAATAACCATAAGAGATTTCTTTCTAACTCAAGGTTTCATGTCATAGCTGACACCCACATTTTTTTTCTGCAGACATCTTTGAATCTTAATCTCTTAATTAGGAGCAGATATTTAACAAAGTTCTTGGAAAATGTGGTCACATAAAAAACTGGAGGAAGATTTTACCAACATTGCAAACTTTGTATTTGCACAGTTCTTCCAGTAAATGTGTTTTTGTGTCAAATTTTCTGTGCATTTTTTTCAAAAGTAGTGCATAAATCAATGGTTTTTGTTTGGCATACATTTGAATTCCGCTACTGTGGAATTGCCCTTTATTTAAAGAGAATAAAAGATTGACAACCATGTTTCAATTAGTAACTTATCAAACCTCATGAAGAAACAGATAATTTGATACGCTATTCAAATAATAACCATTTGCCAAGTGGTTCAGTGGTGGAGAGTGGACAAGATGGTTAATATGTCTTAGACCTATGTGTTCCAATTCCTTCAACTCTCACTTCAATTGGTGTTGAAGACCACCTTGGTCTTGAAAGATGTACATTTGGATACATGTCCTCAGCAAAACAATGCCTGCTGATAATTTCCTTTAGGCGGGTGCTCATTTAATTTCCAACACAGAACTCTTCCCCAGACAATTCTGCTAATACTTTCTATTTGTTTTTGCACACCATGGCAGGCTATCAGCTCTAGACGATCTTTCCAGTCCGTTGTACAGTATTTCTGCCCTCTGTTGCACTTCCTCTTTTACCCACAGCTCCCTCGACAGGTAGGAAGCCATTAGCAATCTCATATCAGATTTCATATCTGTCTTGAAATGATTATAAAAGTAGCCTTAATTACCTCTAGCTCCTCTTGGTATCAGTGATATCACACTCTGATCTTGTGAGAGAGAACTTCTGTTTATTGGAATTTTCATCACTTTCATGGATAATGTGTTAGCTGAAAGTCTGAAAAATGAGTACAAGACTCCAGGTTTAATAGGTGAGAGGAAAAGGCATGTCTTATTTTGTTTTGTTTTCTGTAGGTGATGGTGGGAGGGAAGAGGAGGAAACACACACACACACACACACACACACACACACACTGCTTCCCCATCTCAGCACAATGGCAGTGCCTCCCTCACTCTGTCAATTCGAAGCAGTTCTTGGAAAGAGCTGTAGAGACAAGCAGAGGCCCACAAAGCCCCTCACTGTTGGCCTCTACCCTCAAAGTTCCCATTGCCCAAGTTCTCCATTTGGTGACAAAATGCTGCATATTTCTGAACATTATATTGATATAATGAAACCTGGTCAGATAATGTCGAATACATTATTGAAAGGGAAGGAAGTTGTTTAACAGATGTCTACTCCACATTATCTTGGCAACTTTGTGAACACTGTACACTGATGAGGTAATAAACTGCACTCAAAACCAGGCCTTCACATTAATACATTTTGATGCCACATTCCTTCCCATTAACATGCAAGTGCTTGGGTATTGCCCAAACCAGCACCATGAAAAGTGTTGCTCCCTGTGGATTGTTTTACAATACATGTAACGAATCAGCTAGAATCAAAACTCTAAACGCATTCCAGTCAGATTAGAGAAACTGTGGGGTCGAGTTCCGGGGCAATGCCTGTAACCTTGACAACAGTATCCATTCAATAAACAGGACAATCAGCGCAAAACACAACCCCATGATCTCCTCTGCCTAAATAAATACTGATAGGGAGTCTAGTAAATGCTTAGAAAGAGTGACATTAGAAAGTGAAAATGTGTGTTGGTGAACTGTGATGGCATGCCCTCTGCATTGTGAGTATGATCTTCATGCTTAATTTTTTGAAATGTGCCTTTATTTAACCTTTATTTAACTAGACAAGTCAGTTAAGAACAAATTCTTATTTTACAATGAGGCCTACCCCGGCCAAACCCTCCCCTAACCCGGACGACGCTGGGACAATTGTGCGCCGCCCTACGGGACTCCCGATCACGGACGTTGTGATAAAGCCAGGGTCTGTAGTGACTTAGAGGCAGTGCATTAGAACGCTGCGCCACTCGAGAACATGCACTTAACTATGCAATCACATTGTTTTTTTAATTTTTTACTTTTACTTTGTAAAAACGTTAAAGTCACAAGGAAATTGAAAAAAAAAGTCAAACTTTAAATAAATAATCCGAAAGTAGCCTACCTGATGCTCCACCGACGAATGCACTCCCACTGTTCTAATACCGGGCTGGAACGGACCCACATTACAGGAAGACATGCAACTGTGTCGTAAAATCAAGAGTATTTTGCGTCAAGACGTATGTGAAATCGTATAGTGTTTACACGTGCGTTTAGTAACAAGTGTGGATTCCAGTTCCATACTGTAGTAGCGGCGTATATTCACGAGGGAATCTGATAATAAATGCAAGCGTATTCTAGGTACCAGCTTAGATATGTTATGTCATAACTAACGGAACATTTTAAAACGGCAGCGGTCTGTTTTCTGCCAGGTTTAGCAATTAGCTAGCCTTAGCCTGCTATTAAGACAGTTGTGATGACGTGTGGTGTTAGCCACCAATATAGCTAACTCATAAAAAGTGTGGTATTTCTACGTTGCGATGCTGTACTTTATTGGGCTTGGGTTGGGAGATGCAAAGGACATCACCGTAAAGGGGTTAGAAATTGTAAAGCAATGCAGTCGTGTATACTTGGAAGCCTACACGTCCATATTGACAGTTGGGAAAGATGCATTGGTAGGTTGAATATTATGTAGCACTATGGCATGCATGTGGTGAAATTGTGCATGTCTGTGCTACAACAATCCCTCCCATTTCGAAATCGGCACTGATGCAGTCCAGAGCATGTGATAAAACTGCATCAGGGTACAATACCTCTTGAAGTGCGTGTTGTCCTTGCTTCTAGTTAAATATATTATAGACTTTTCCATGACATTAAAGTTGCATTAGTTGAAATGACCAATGAGTGGCTGGAAATCGTATAGACTGTGTGGCGTTGACACTTCCTACTCATGGTGTTTTCTTAAAATTGAGTAAAAGTCACATGTTCTCAAGTTTATAGACAGTGCACGTTCATTAAACAGAGCTCAAGCTGGCAGGATGGAGATAAAGGTTTTATCGTTGCCACCAGATAAAGTCCATCCACCGTTTTTAAAGCAAGTTCAAAAGGCAGTATGTGTCGTGAATACGTGTGATCTATGACCTTAGGAGGATTACTATGGACGGGAGCTGATACTGGCTGACAGAGACATGGTGGAACAGGAGGCTGATGAGATCCTGAAAGGGGCTGACGTCAGTGATGTGGCATTTCTTGTGGTGGGAGATCCATTTGGGTAATTGATTACTGTACTTGTTTTTCATGCTTGAAAAGTAATTCATTACGTTATGACTATTACTGGCAGGCTAGTTTCAAAAGATGTTGCAATGAACAATATAAGTGCAGGCCCTGGCTGTAGATGAACTTGCTAACCACTGCTCCAATAGGATTGAAGGACTTCTGGGAGGTCGTAAGGCGCCTAGGAATGTTACACGAGCCCCTCCGTCTCCCAGGCAGTAGGCGATCGTTCATGACGCGTCATAACAATGTCATAAGCGGCATCGTAATGTGTCCTAACACATGACACGTGACCTTTATTTTATGAATGCTTATGACAGCTGGAATGAGCTATATATTTATTTGCATTATGACAGGTGTGTGTGATTGATCAGACACGCTAAGGAGAGATCTCCATCTGTTAAGTTCACGATTACCTCCACTGACGCACACACGTCATATCACTTCCCCTGTTTGCACTGCTCTAATGTATGTACAGTGTGATATAATGAGTGAGGTGTTATATCACACATACTGTACACGCACCTTAGTAAGTATGTCATGAAAATGAAAGTCCCAACACATTTTGAGGGAGTGTATACAACAATTACAAACAGGATTGAAAATAACGTCATTACAAACCGGTTGATAAAACATCATTACAAACAGGTTGAAATAACGTCATTACAGACGGGTTGATAAAATGTCATTACAGACGGGTTGATAAAACGTCATTACAGACTGGTTGAAATAACGTCATTACAGACAGGTTGATAAAACGTCATTACAAACCGGTTGAAATAACGTCATTACAGACAGGATTGAAAATAACGTCATCACAAACAGGTTGAAATAACGTCATTACAGACAGGTTGATATCTGGTTGAAATGACAGTGTTGCATTCAGTTTTTCTCTTAAGGGAGGCACACAAGTAGGAATGAGTAAATCAGTAAGACATAGCCCTATCTGATTAGGGAGTACCATTGTAAACAACACTCATCAATACCACTCACTCCTTCATTTCGCTATTTGAGTTGTAAACCAATGGATAGGCTACATTTTTTTTGTTGACATTTACAAAACATGGTTTTGTTAAATCAATAACTAAAGAGAACCCTGAACCTTCAGCGGAGAATATTGCTTTGGTGATCACACTGTTTTTCTTCTTTGCCATTTGAAAGCCTGCTGGAAGTTGATGCTTGTCATCATTTGAACAACATCCCTTGCCACAAAAATATTGAAAGTATCATGACCGTGGTATGCTTCAGTCCGCAATGACTATCATCTGCAGTTTCCATTTGCTTCCCATACAAATGGAAACAGAACTAATTGCTACAATAATACTATCTCACAAAATCGTTTGGTATGACATCGATGCTCAACGGAGCACCACACGATTAAGAAAAGTGTTTTTGCAGCTATTTGCTCTCTGAGCCGGTGGGGAAACGTTCTGGGGAGGGAGTAGTTGGACCGAACTGCTGTGTGAACACTGCAACGTCTCTGGAAAGAGCCACTCATTCATTGTACTGCACTCCCATTTGCTAGCGCTACTAATAGTGCTTAACGGGCATGGGGGTGGCAGGTAGCCTAGTGGTTAGAGCATTGGACTAGTAACCGAAAAGATTCTAAGATCAAATCCCCAAGCTGACATGGTAAGCATCTGTCATTCTGCCCCTGAACAAGGCAGTTAAACCCACTGTTCCTAGGCCATCATTGAAAATAAAAATGTGTTCTTAACTGACTTGCCTAGTTAAATAAAGATTTATTTTTTTAAATGGTGAAGAATGTTTGGCTCTGCTCTTTTTCCATCCAAAACCACTGACCAGGAGGAGGGGAGGTTCAGTCAAATTCTCCACTCTCCATCACGGTCACGATTTGCTCCAAGAAATGTTGGGATTTAATAAAGTTAATGACATCTAAAACCAAGGATTCGGTTTGGGGCCAAGTGTGGCCTTTGAAATAAATAAATCAGGCAGTCTCACTGACCATAACCATCCTTACTGTAGCAAATTGCCAGTTGGTTTGGAATGGAAATGGAGCAGCAATGTGACATTTTTGGTCAAAGCTTGGACTTTGTTGTCAGGTTTCTAAAGGCAGCATCATGCCATGTTCTTAACACTTGATGTATATTTTCCTTATAGCGCCACCACCCACAGTGACTTGGTCCTGAGAGCAGTGAATGCTGGGATACAATACAGGGTCATCCATAATGCCTCTATCATGAACGCAGTTGGATGCTGCGGCCTCCAGGTACGTCCACTTGAAGTCCTATTGGAAAATGAAACACACAGATTAGCAGAAATGTTGTCTACTTTGCTATATAAAAAAAAAAAGAAGAGCTTATAACATCTGGTCTTCAATGCCCCATCATCTTAACCATTCTGTAGCAACGTCCTATGAAGGCAATCAAAGAGCATAATTGCCATTGGGAAAGAAAATCCATGCGGAGTCTATGGACTGAAATGGCAGAGCAGCACCAATGTCTCTTAATACACAGCTCAGCCCAGGACATCCATAATGTGGCCTTGCATTGACCTGTCAGGGGGAGCATTGTGAGCATGGGGGCATCCAGCTGTCCCACCCTGCCTCTGATGTGGTGGTGGGGGGGGATTAGTGTTGCTAACGTCAGTGTTAGCGCATCAGGGTTGTCATTAGTGGGTAGTGACGCTCCTTTGGGCGTGCATCAGACGCACTAGTTGGAAGTGATCTGGCAACTCAAAGCCACTGCCAGTGAGCAATGACAGGAGAGAAGGAGGCTTTGCTATTCTAATGAAGGACGTGCCCATCACAGGGATCAAGGTTGTGTGTGCTCCCTGCCTGTCAACCTAGTGTGCTTCACCATATCCCTCTGGGGAGGGGTGTTCTATTCTATACTATATGTGACTGTATAATTTACCTTTCAATTGGTTGTGCATTTTAATTGTCTTCCCTGTTACCCTACCAATTTCTTTTTAAATAAAATGACCAACTTGAGTTCAGATGACTGGGAATATGTGGGTGTTGAATTAGCATGTTTTGCCAAACATCAGCATATCAATTTGACATTGGTTTCAAATGAGATGTAAAAATAGATGGCTAAAATGAGGTATTACAATCGCTCTCTAACTCTCTAACTAAGAATTTTAAATGGTAAGAGATGTTTCAGAAAATACATTCAGACCAGCCATATCAAGTGTTTTGTCTAGCTCAAGTCAACAGTGTATTGGTCTTGCACTGCAGTGCTCTTGTTAGTGTATTGGGGGAAGGGGGGAGTTAGGTAGGGTCCCAATGCATGTTTTGGGTCGCCGTGCTGTATCAAGCATGCCGCGGCTCAGAGTGCCATGTGATTTTTCACACACTGAATAACAGGAAGCACCTTGGGACACTTAGTGCAATCCAGTCTGCTGCAGCAATCACGGCCTGCTCACGAGACATAATTTTGCTCTACACACACACACACACACACACACACACACAAATATCAATCGATAAGCTCACAGGAGCTGTCAGACAAGTGAACCAGAACCACAAACTCTTTATTTGAGAAACTGACCATTCACACCCAATGCTGCTGTACTAAGATACTTTCAATGAACCCTGAGTAGAAGACAAGTCTAACCCTGAGTAGAAGACAAGTCTTAAATCACATTGTGTACATTACCTTTGGACAGCTGTACAACTTTGGAGAGACGGTGTCCATTGTGTTCTGGACAGATACGTGGAGACCGGAAAGCTTCTACGATAAAATCAAGAAGAACAGGGACCTGGGGATGCACACACTATGTTTGCTTGGTGAGTCCTACAGTTTCATCTCTTTTAGTAACCAACCAAATCAGTACAAACATCCAGTGACGCGGTGTCCATATTAGGAGTCAAGTGACTGTCCTAATATGGACCGTGAAAAAAATACGAAGTGGAAAATCTGTACAGAACAGTAGGGCTGAGACGATACCCATATTGCAATATTTTTTTCCCCACGGCAAAAATTAAAACACAAAGCTGTAAAAAACTATTTGGTCATTTAAAAACCAGCTGTTTGTAAAATAGTGTGCTGTAACTTGGAAAATACATAAATGTGACTCTGGATGACAACATAATGATGTTTGTTCCCAACATTAGGGCCGTTTTCATCAAGAAGTGAAATCCGCTTTGTTTCCTTTGCCACTATACTAACGAGTGTTGCGATACTGGTATCATCCTTACAGAATAGCATACATACAGTATGCCCGTAACCATTATGGACCGCTCACGCTACGTAGTAACATTGGGTCTGGTCACACCCGAGCACATGGTGAGGAAACATGGGAGGTCACATCCGTGCACACGTGTGTCTGAGTGATTCTCCAGGCAGTCCCTCAGAGCTCATATTCTTCCAGACCTACTTCCAGTCAAGGTGCTGGTCTGCCTTCCAGGTGGAGGAAACGAGCGAGGATATAGTGTGTGTGTGTGTGTGTGTGTGTGTGTGTGCGCCAGCCAGCCAGTCAGTCAGTTCTACACACTTTCATCTCCGGGAGGCTGGGACCGAACAAAGCCCTCATTATGACTGTTTCTACTCCAAGACCTTTTCCCTCCTGTGTGTGTCATCCCCTGGGTGCGTCATCCCCTGGGTGCATATTAAACAGTCCTCAATCACAGTCACAGTAGTAGACTGGGGAGTAGGTTTCTGTAATGGGAAGGCGGCTGTGACTGCAGAGGCAGATGGCCCGAACGCTCATAATTTATGTTTATTTGAGCAAGAGATTTTTGTTTGGGCGCAGAGGGTTGCCCCCCCCCCCTATGAACCTCACATGGGAGAGCCCTATAATTCGAGGTAATGGATGCTGGTTGAAGCAGAGACGGTTTTGGGTCACACCCTTATTGTCTCTGTGGGCCAAGTTCCCTATGTGTCCCCAGGTGCGGCCCCAGCTGCAGAAGGGTGTGTGCGCTTGTGAGCTCACCGATATGAACCCCACCGATATGAACCCCCATTATTCAATAGTGGATCGGAAAGCCTGGCATTAGCCAAGGCACCTCCACACCCGTGAAGCAAAGGGCACGATTCTAAAAGGATGAAGAACGAGCGCAGACAACAAAAGCAGACGCACGCACAACTCTGATTGGGTCATCTATCATGACTTCCCCGGACAACATGCATGCCATACATCTACATGAGGGAAACCTCATCACTGTAATGAAACTAGCAGGACCATTGTTTCTGTTTGATTAATACTGATTTATAACTTTAAAAAAAAAAAATTGTTTGGGTAAGATTTTGATGGTCTTTGTGTAAGGAATATTGACTGTTCATATTATTCAACAAAATGATGTATGATTATTATTCTAGCGGAGCGTAAAATGTTCCTGAAAATGGAATGGCTTAAAGGTGACCATGGAAGACTTAAAGGGATATTTAGTTCCTCAAGCTGGCCTTGGGTAATTTGTCAAGATGTGTTGTTCATGGCCAGTTTGAGGGGAAAAGGAATTGTCCACATCTGTGAAATGGTTCATTACCTCCACAGCCCTCCTTTTTTTGTCCGCAGATATCAAAGTCAAAGAGCAGTCCATGGAGAACCTCATGAGGTAAGTCTCTCCTTTCCCCCTCCTGCGCTGGACTGTCTGGGAGGGGGCCGTCTGATTTATATCTGGTCAGTGGTGTTTCTATCCAGCAGGACTCTGAAACGGAGCAGAGTTGAGGTTTATTGCAGACGTTCACTTAACATACATTTATACTGGCAGCTGGAGACGGGCCAGGCCAGTGAGTCAAAAAAAATAATAATACAGTGGTTTGTTTGACTTGGACACACAATCTGTTGTCAGTGTCGTCTCATTGGGCCAGGTTCAGGAAATACATTTAGTATGTTAATCTCCTGCATGTGTTTTCAGAAAAGATGACATACAACCAGTCCCACACTTGAGAATCAACAGACATGTCTGTTTTGGATGCCAGTTCATCTCATTCCACACTAATGCGTTACTGTATCATGTATTGGTTTGCAGGAAGGTTGTCAACTCCTCGTTCACTTTGCGGTGTCCTGCAATTATTTTCCCAACAGGAGCCTGCGTGGAAGTAGTTTTATATGTGAATCTATAAAAGCTGAAATGGACTTCAGTAATCTGCCATGTAAGGGTTATGTACAGGGGAAAAGTGTGGTTTTCATTTAAGACAGAAAAGAGTCTTAATTTCTCCAAGGTTTACTGGTGCATATATATTATTACTAGGAAATGGAATAAACACATGCCCTATGATTTTGGTCAATATTAAAATGTTTGCGCAGTGAGAGATTCCTGCCATACAGTATTAGCCGAAGGAAAAAATACCCTGTCTCCCCCCCCCCCCCCCCCCCCGGCCAAGGAATTTAGACACATTTGTGAAGGTTTTCTTTCCAGTAACATAGTTATCAAATAGATCTCTGGCTTGCTTTGTAAGCATTTTATGACTGTAGGAGATTTACACGAGACTCCGTTATTTTAGTTCTGATCTAGCACCAGAACAGCCACAGTGAAACATTGCCAGAATAAAACCTGCTTGATTTCAAAGTGCTGAAAGGGCTGAGAATAGCCCCATCTGAGCTACTCAGCACAGTACTGAATGCTTAGCATAATGGCATGTCCTTTTCTCCTTCCTTTTGAATGGCTCTACTGGTAACAAAGGGGCTTGCTTTGTCTACACCTGGTTATTAGATTCAGCTTTTTTATTCTGAAGAAGTGACCTCCACAGCACTTATAGGTCTGGGCAGTATGAACCCATTGGCATTGCATTACTCCATAAGTAACGTCCTCGTTTCTTTTTCTTGTAAAGGGGCCGTAAGATTTATGAACCGCCCAGGTTTATGACCGTGAGCCAGGCGGCTGAGCAGCTCCTGGAGATAGTACAAAACAGGAGGGAGCGGGGAGATGACCTGGGTGAGTTGCTATCATGTTGAATTGAATGATGTGACAATGTGAAAGAAAAAACACTAATTGCCTCGCTCTCCATCTAGCCATCAGCGAGGAGACCATATGTGTGGGTCTGGCCAGGGTGGGAGCAGAGGACCAGGTCATCCTCGCGGGGACACTCCGCCAACTGGCGTCATGTGACCTGGGCGGCCCGCTGCATTCCATGATCGTTACGGGTCACCTGCACCCGCTGGAGGTAGACATGTTGCGTTTGTCAGCTGCCACCCCCGACGCACTGCAGAACCTCCGAATGACCGACAGCTCAACGTACACCTCCTAATGCCTCAAGAATGACTCTCAGGATCTCCAAACGACCTAGCACACACAAACACAGGACCATGTGTCATATAGGCCTGCTAACTTCTGTTGACTTGACACGCCTAGCCGCTGACCGATACCAAACACCAGTAGATCTGGATCGACATTAGGGTTATGTATTTAAACGTTCCATCCCGGGTATAATCCAGTATTTCCCACCAGAACTGTCATTCTAAAGCATATAAATATCTCTGATCAGCATGAAAATTCAAGCCATACATTAAAGACATTGTATTTAACATTCAGCAAATAAGTTTGCATCATTTGAAAAGTTTTTGTTCTGACATGCACTGTGAACTATAGGACCTTATGTAGACAGGTGTGCCTTAATCATGTAGAAACAGGATGCACCGGAGCTCAATTGAGGGATAGTTTTTGTCGTTATGGGGTAGTGTGTGTAGATTAAGAACAAGGCTGTAATGTGAAAGGGAAGGGGTTTGAATGCTTTTTAATGGGCAATCCGTTACTTTGCTTCCCTAAAAAAAAAAAACCCTGTGCTTTATCTAAAATCACAACGCTAGCTGGCTATGGCATCAAAATGTTATTAACATGATTGAAGAGGTAATGGAGGAACATAACTGAGTCAGATTATCTTGGTAAAAAATTAAGCTGTCCTGTAATTATGTTTGCACTTCATTTTCCAAGAATACAAATCTTCTGGTATGCGCAGCACTACTGCCAAAAAGTCAACCTGGACCCCTATCTGGGCCTGTGAAACCAGAATTAAGAGATTTCTTACACAGACCAAAGCATATATTTCACTGATTTATTAATACTGATGTGCTTGAATGACACTTAGAATTCATCATCTAGTTCCTGAGTTGGAAGGATTTTTTAAAGGCGACAGCAACTCCCTTTCCTCCTCCAGATAATGTAAGGGCTCGTATCGCTGAAGTTCACAGCTTCTGAAATGTAAAAAATATGCAGCGTTTACCATGAATGCAGTCTCTGCTTAAGCTGAATAGCTGTAGCTCTTCAGTGCTACAGATAGTCGAGCCCTACTTGATATGCAACAATTTAATGACAGTCAAAAATAAAAAATGTACAGATAAGAAATCATGGATGACAGCGCAAACTGAGCAAAATACATTTGAAAATGTGCGCCACCTCTTCTCTCAAATATCCATGTAACGAATAAACATTGATGTGCAATCTGTGCCAAACCTTTTCTTCAAGTTAAACTATCGAAATTTCAACCTCTGCCAGTAATGAGAGAAAATAAATTATATGCAGTAAAATCATTTATTACATTTCAAAATAAGAATGGAACTGGCCAACTGCACACTTGGCCCATTACATTAAAGTAAGACCAATGAGGGCAATGAAATCATGGCTTTTAGGCTTACATCGGTTTTAACCATCCTCTTTGACAAGGTCGTACGCAGCTGTTCAAGGTTCAAATAAAACCACTGTGTGCCGTCCAGGGAATTATGACAATATTCCCTTAGGAAAAATACCATGACAACCCTCAAAGGGATGCTGGATCAAGGATGGAACCAAGGGGTTGGAATAACAAGACCCATGTTGGTCATCTGATTCCTTTTGGGTCTGGAGGGACATGATTCCAGTCCATGATTTGGTGAAAAAGGCACTTAAGAAATCCAGAATGACAGTTGAACGGCTCAAGTGTGCAAAGTGCAACTAAATGGCCAAATGGAATATGCCCCTTCTTAATTGTGTGTGACTCATATGGACGTATAAAAATAGACCATCTATGGATCTTACATGGTTGCAGGGCTTAACACGAATGTCCATTGAAGTGTACTTTAACACAGACAATAGTTACAAATGAATTAAAATCCCATCTTAAAATGGGGGGGGTGGGGGAATGAAAAACCAAAATAGGTCTCTGACATTAAGATAAACACTTCCTAAACAGTAGAATGGGTGGAAGTGGGTGTGTGCAAAGTTCTCGTTTTCCCCGCAGACGTCGCATCACAATTGGCAAGTTTTGGTTTCCCCCGTTTTCTTGTGTCCTCTCAAGAGTCAGTGTACTTGTCCTGTAGCTGCTTCCATCTTGGTCCTTGGTTTGTGATGTGGACTTTAAAACCCAGAGAGATGCGGGGTTTAGGGGGGAAAGGGTGGAGAGGAAACCCCACAGCAGCACACAGAGGCTTTGGTCCCAGGGAGAGACGAGGAACGAGTCCTACATCGTCGCCACTTCTATCTGGACATACAGTTGCCGTACTCCAGCCTGTGGACAAGTACAATGGAGAAAACCAGTCACGATTTGCTTCAACACCTGTCACAACAGTGAAGATGGTTCCTTTAATGTCTGACATTTCTGTGGCATGTTATTACCTAGTACAGGTGTAATGTAATTCTAATGATAATGTTAAGATGGTCTAGTGGTAATGGCAGAGCTCTTAATACTTGGCTGCTACATCTTTGTTTCTCAAACCTTCCACCTGGACTTGAATAGACCGATTGTCTGTCCATAAACCATCATTTAGGCTGCTGACCAGTTGGCGGTTATTTAAGTGATAATGCCCTCGAAGCCGGTGTTTGGAGGATGTGCCAATATATCATCCAAACACTGGCTTCAAGGGCATTATCACTTATACAACGGGTTACCAACATGTTTTCATTACCATTATTTTATTCATCCACAAGATATAGTCCCAACACATCTATGGTTGCTACCCAAGCCGGCTGGTCATTCGTTCTATTGGTTCGGTTGTCAGAGACGCAACCAAGTCGTTCAGTCTTTGTTCTTTATCTATGGATGCGACCCAGTCGTCTGTTCTAAATGTTCCATTGCCATACCGGCTGGCAACGTTCTTATCCCTTGCTTGCTAGCTAGGCAACTACAGCTAACTTTCAGTCACGTCAAAAGAATAACAGTAGCTGTATTTGCATAAGCTGTTTTCTAGTGACATTTATTTGGATACATCCATAACAATGAGCTAATGAGGCGCGATTTCACCTGGCATAGAAAATGTGCTCTCTCGTCAGGACACTGTTGTTCAGAGGAGCTAGCCAACAACACAATCACTTCGAAAACTGAAGCTGTAAAGACTGCAAACTAGCTGCACGTCGTTTCATTTGACCTTTTTTCAATTTACATTTCTTTGTATATATCCATAAAAATGATGCCAGCTGATTCATGATTTTGACTGGCTGAGAAACGCTGTCTTCCCGACCCGACTCCGAACCCTACATGTTACTATGGGACAGCTGGAGATCAAATATTGAAACAATGTTGCAAATGTCAGACAGCAAGGTTTATACAAAACTCTGCTGTTGAAAACTAAATGTTAGTTTTAGAAATGTGAGAATGTCTAGATGTTTTTTATAGTGGCTGGGCTGATGAGACAGTGGATTGCACGGTCAGATGGAACCGAGTAAATAGGCATCATCGATTTAGCCGGTGGTAACTTGTGGAATAGACAACTGGAATGCGCTTTTAACCAATCATTATTCAGGATTAGACCCACCCATTGCATAATAAGTAAATGACATATGTTCCAATGTTAGTGATTTTGTGGTTTCCCATCAGCTGCTGGATAATCAGTGTGTGTATTTGTAGGAGAATGACCGTCTGACATTACAAAAGGATGGGTTCCTCTCCTACCTGTGTGAAAATGTTGTGCGTTTGGCTTAGAATCCATTTGCTGTCAGCGTCAGGTGCAATTAGCAGCTTGACTGTGCCAATGTAGACATCTGTGCATAGGGTCCAGAAGTGAGGCTCCTGCAGATTGTACACACCCTGCAACTGCTGCACCTGCAAACACACACAGTTCACACCTAGATTTATATGACCATTTCCCCTTGTTAAACATTTAACATGTTCAGCATTGACGTGAGGGTATGGTTGAGGCATGGTTGTGCAGCACTTACCCTCTGGTAGCATTCTGGCAGGGCATTGTCCAGAGAGGGCGGAGTTCGCTGCATCAGAATCCCAATGGACTCCCTCAGCAAAGGCACTACACTGTGGCACAGAGGGTAAGGGAGAAAAATAGCGTGACTTACTTCCACAACGTTTTCCTGTCAACACTGGCAGACCCAGGGCCAAGGCATGTCACATCTGGCCAAAGTGATATTGTGCTTCTGGGGCACAAGTCACGCTGAACAATATGAACCCTGGACAATGACAGCTTGCTTGGTTAGGCATGTAGGTGGTAGCCTAGGTACCAGTCTTTGGCTAATCTACTCCCTGTACTCCATGTCATGTGCCAAAGAAAATGTCCTTTCTGCTATCTTCAAATATGAACATTAAATGAGCTCTAGGAAAGATGAGGATTTGTATCCTGAATCAAATCACCCTCACAGCTATCCTCAAATTACAACGATTATGCAAATATTGGAACCGTCACCCCCCCCCCCCCCCCCCCCCCCCCCGCACTGCGGCAGCCATTGCATTTCTCTTATTTTTTTTAAAATATATATATACTGAGTGAGTGATCGTGAGGGCCGGAGGTGTGTGTGTGTTGAAATCACTGCAGCAGGCAGCCGAGGAGACAGCAGCGCGCACGTCGCACGTTTACCAGTTCTATGCAATGATTTGTGTATAAATAAAAACATTGGCTATTTAGATTATCATTATGGAGACACTTATTTCCAACCCGTTGTCCATTAACGCAATATAGAACTGATGTGGGTCAAGAAATAAAAAGGCAACAAAGCCCTGGAAAATGGCATGGCGCACTAGATAAACTCGCTCGGTGGTTTAAACTGCAATCTGTGTCGACTTTTGCTTACGGGAAATTTTATCAAGTGAAGGGTTTGAGCACTGCGCGAGTGGAAATTTGAAATGGAAGTTCTGGAACTCCCTTGCATGCTTCGGTTATGGGGAAAAGTCCACAATGAAACGTTTGCATATGTTGGCCATTAAGTGGCCTATTGATTTATGTCATTATAGGCTACCGTAGTCTACCATTTGATACAATAAAATGTTGAAATTACAAAATCTCTGGAGTTATTGCAAATCAATTTGTGCCACTTGTGTAGCTTAACTGCAGCTAGCAAACATTTTGTAAATATCGTATGACTTCAGTTTGTTGTTGTAGCGTTGTGTTATGCAATTATTAATGGCCAAGTTTAGTTAATTAAATTGGAAGTTATCAATTGTGATCATGGTCAAAGCTCTATTGCAATTGCTGATCAGCTGTTAGAAAGCGTCAGCTTAGGCTACAGGTAAAAACATCTAATTAAAATAAACAAAGACAAGCATTGGCCTATTCAGTTCATATCCATATTATTAATATTTGATTCGGCAATTGAAAATGACACCATCCTCAGTAGCCTATTCCAGCAGGTTATTGGACAACACAAGCACTTGTCCAGGCTACTGTAGGCCATATTATGTAGGCCTATAAAGGGGCTACAGGCTACCTGTATCTAGCTATGCAAAATAGAATTAATCATAAACCCAGATTTAGCCTATTGAAATGACAAGTCAATCGTGCAAATAGGCCAGTTATAAAACGGGTTGTAGTGTTATTAACATCTGGCTCATAATGATGGCACAATTGCCAGAAAATAGCCCAATGTTTGGGATTGTGATCCTCTGTCCAAATTTTGTCACTCAAAACTCTCCTGTCGGATTTATATATAGTTATGCAAAAAGGGATTATTTAAAATTTTAGCAGTCAAACGAGTTAAAATGACATCCCACTGGTGGAAAATGATCTGCAAAGTTTAATAAAGATACATTATCTTCTCTCCTGGCTTATTCAAATTCCTTTTACATGACGTTAGCTCACAATAATTATTATATTGATGACAACAGAGTTTTGCTTCTTATGTTGATATTCCTTCATTCGCTCAATAACGTTATGGGGAAAGGGTTTGTATAAATATGACAACTCCTCTCGCTGCGCATCCATTTTTTGGGGCTAGTTTTTCAAGCCTTGTGGGCAGATTGAGTGGTGATTGTGCTAGAAATTTGGGCTAGATCTGGCAAACCCAGTCTTCACATTGGTATCCGGTTGCTAAGAAACCGTATTTGCCCAGACAATCCTGTCAAAAGTTGCTAGCTCAGTGTAAATACATACTGCAATTAGAACCACAAAATATCTTATTTTGAGGCTTAAAATCTAAACTACAACAACGTGCCTAGCTAACAGCTAAATGTTTGTTTTTGACTTTGTTAAAAATTCTTTATCAATGACAAGGAGTGGCAAGCTTGCCAAAGGGATTGGTACTCAAGACTATGCAGGTAGGACCATACCATACAGAATTGGAAGTCACAGAAGCTGCTTTCAGAGAGCAGGAATACTGCACTGCAGACCCTAGCTGGCTGCAGCCGAGACTACTAGCATAGTTGAACAATGACTTCATGAGGCTGGACAGTGCCACGTCAGCCATTCTTGATCCTTCCTTTTGTCTCCTCGCAACCATCTCGCGGCCACAGTTTAAAAAAAATCCCATTGCATGTCCCGCCTAACCCCTATACCAAAGCCACAAGGCCGACCACCACAGCATATGTGAGCCATCAGAGGGTTTGGCAGCTTTCCCCGTTCCCAAAACCCCACTCACTCCCCTCTTCTCCCCGTCATTATCCCTGAATCCCCTACACCCCACCAGAAGCCCCACTCGGTCCATGTCAACGTAGGCAAAACTTTCCCTTTGCTCTTCCTCCACGTCTACAGTCTTCCTTGCACTACATGCTAGTAGCACACTACACTAACCAGCTCGTCGACATATAGGCTACTGCACATTCTTCAGCTTTGCCTTTGAGTCTTAAGGGTCTGGTCGAAATGTAGCCAATGTTCCCCTACCCAACATTTTAATATGAAATCAAAGACTTGATAATGGCCGACAGGAAAAGAGAACCTTTGAAGAAATTTAAAGTCACATTGACTCCTTATTTATGACATGTATTCCACAATTATAACAGCCATGAACTTTTTGTTTTGACTGTCATTTTGTAACAACTTAAATGACAACCATTTTCTCAAAACGGTCTTTGAATTGAAGCTAAATAAACAAATGGGAAAGAGTTTTGTTTACGTCGGTCTGTTCTTTAAGATAATATTTTCCATGGGCTGCTTCTCAATACACTGATATCACCCTTCTGTATCTGCAGTGAAAGGTGACAGAGCGGTGTTTGTCAGACCATGAGACATCCCGAAAATCGGTCTTCTCACGAAAATGTCTATAGTATCCAAAGGGTTATGACCACTATTGAAAGGTGTCTCTCCCAATTTTGCTCTAGGATACCCACAAGCCTTGTCTGAAAGTCCCTGGTACCAGTTTTTTTTATTTTTTTATGAATGGAAGTATATATATATATATATATATATATATATATTTTGAGATATTTTAGACATTTAAACTAAGGGGATAAATACATTTCCTGATCTTTCTTATATAATCACAGACACATCAGAACAAACTTCCTTTAGATGTTTTTTGGAACCATCTATTGTTCCATGTAGTGAATTTGTTAGCAATTTCCAAACGCCTGAAGGTACCATGTTCATCTGTACAAACAATAGTACGCAAGTATAAACACCATGGGACCACGCAGCCGCCATACCGCTCAGGAAGGAGACGCTTTGTCTTCTAGAGATGAACGTATTTTGGTGGGAAATGTGCAAATCAATCCCTGAACAACAGCAACTGCAAATGGGGACAACGATCATACTTTTTGGAGAAATGTCCTCTGGTCTAATGAAACAAAAATAGAACTGTTTGGCCATAATGACCATCATTATGTTTAGAGGAAAAAGGGGGAGGCTTGCAAGCTGAAGAGCAGCATCCCAACCATGAAGCACAGGGGTGGCAGCATCATGTTGTGGAGGCGCTTTGCTGCAGGAGGGACTGGTGCACTTCACAAAATAGATGGCATCATGAGGAAGTAAAATTGTGAATATATTGAAGCAATATATTGAAGCAACATCAAGTTAAAGCTTGGTCGCAAATGGGTCTTCCAAATGGACAATGACCCCAAGCATACTTCCAAAGTTGTGGCAAAATGGCTTAAGGACAACAAAGCCCTGACCTCAATTCTATAGAACATTTGTGGGCAAAACTGAAAAAGCATGTGCGAGCAAGGAAGCCTACAAACCTGACTTAGTTACACCAGCTCTGTCAGGAGGAATGGGCCCAACTTATTGTGGGAAGCTTGTGGAAAGCTACCTGACATTGGACCCAAGTTAAAAACAATTTAAAGGCAATGCAACCAAATACTAATTGAGTGCATGTAAACTTCTGACCCACTGGGAATGTGATGAAAGAAACAGCTGAAATATATCACTAATATTATTCTGACATTTCACATTCTTAAAATAAAGTGGTGATCCTAACTGACCTAAGACAGGGAATTTTTACTGGGATTAAATGTATTTGGCTAAGGTGTATGTAAACTTCCGACTTCAACTGTATATATAATTTTTTAGATACCTTAAAAGGAGTCTTTATAGTCAAAATCAAATAGCTAAATAATCCTTGGTATGACCATCTTAAAACAAGTTCATATGTTAGCTTAGAACCCCCCAATCTAGAGGGTTAAACAGGGGGATTTTGATATGTTAAAATTCGATTTCCGCAGGGAAATTTAAGGCCAATGTCTAAAAATATTTGGTAATAAGTGGAAGGAAAGGCATCTTGTGAAATGCCAGTGACTTCCTCTTCCCCAGTTGACTAGTTAAGATTATGAAGGTATGGGCAGCAATTAGAGAAGCTTTTATAAATATATAAATACATAAAAAATATATATATATATATAAATAAACTATAGCTAGCTAACTTTAGCTACGGAAATAGATGTCGTTTTGCTATGTTTTTGGGAAAGAATATTGTTTGCATCCATGAGCTAGCTAGCTTTTTTTATGACCAGCACTGTAGGTGCGCGAGAACTTTACCAGCATCATAGCATATGTATCGCTAAAGCGTTGTGATGAAGCGTTTTCGCTCCTCCCTTGTACTTGACTGAAGAATTAAAATCACTAATTGGTAAGAAACTCCCCTAACCTGGTTGTCTCGGTCTTAATTGAAAAGAAAACCCCCCAGAAGATACTAGGCCCTCCATGGAATGCGTTTGAGTCCCCTGATTTTGAGCTTTGAACCAAGACTCAAAGCGCCAATGTGTAACATCCCTGGTATTGGCATCTTGGAAACCAATTCACCAAACATTTTCTCACCAATTAGTGGACGTCTAACAAGTACAGGATCTTTAGCAAGGCACACAATAATCAGCCACTAAGTATTATCGATATAACAGTAGCAAGAGCAGTATAGGCCTAAACCCCTCAGTCAAGGGAGATTTACCACCCCCAAAAAAAAAAAAAAAAAAAAATTAAAAAGTGGGAACATCACACTCACCAGGCAACCAATACTAAACAGTAGGCAACATTTGACTCTGACATTACTGCATGATGAGGTTGAAGCAAATCCAGTTTCTTCCCAATGGGGAAAATAATGCTCTTCCAATGAGGGGCTGCCAAAAAGTGTCAACACTGTTCTGGAATTCCCCATGTTGTAAAGAGGGGGAGTCAGACCCACATTCTTCAAGGCCTTGGCGTGAACAGTCTTGGAGTTGAACAATGAAGCAAAACTATGGAAGCTCCACCACGACAAGACCAGAAGAAAATTAAGCCTACATCCACCCGTTCTGAATGAAAGCATATGTTCATCATGAGAACATCTACAAAAAGGACACAGACCTGCCATGGATAACATGGGTTGAGAAGTTAGAAACACAGTTTAAGATGGATACATAAATCTCAGACGCATGGCCTTGAACACGATACTGACCCAAGCCACTGAAAAGAGGTGAAATAACAATTCAAAAGAACATGTAAACCTGTTATTAAATAGAGAGCCAATGGCAATGTAGGACATGTGGGTTAAGCATGACATGCTAGTGAAATCTCCCCACATCTAAAACCATCAGAAGTCCCTCTGATTCAAAGGAGCATGAAAAACCTATTATTATTATTATTACAGTCAGCTACACTAGGATGGTTACCTTAAACAAAATGGTGTGGGTTTAGTAGACAGGGGAGGCCGAAACTACTCTACATTGTCATTTAAAAAAAAGTAATAAAATGAATGAAACTGCCCAGTAGCTAGGTTTCTATCCAATTGGCGACAGATTTTTATGTGAATATTCAAAATGCTGCATTAAAAATAAATAAACTCTTAAAATAAATGTGTTATCGCATTTTCAACTCTACCAATGGTTTTATCAAACTTTAACGATAATATAGCAAATTTGCCCAGTCTGGTTGACGCATGCTCTCGAGAAGTTCGCTGATAAAGTGGACAGGTTATATGATGAGATATGGATAAGAGCAATAATTGTATTTGCTAATTGGCAGCCAAGCACCGATCATCATCATTACATTTTACCGACAAGATCCCACCACGTCGAATGAACAAATGGCGTGCCGACATTTATGAAATTGTACAGACATGTCCTGTTTCCATCAGCCCTGTTGTGATGTTTTTTTACGCGTCAGGTAATTCATCTGCATTAAGATAGTTGGATGAAAACCTGGTTATTGTCAAGAATTGACGAAAGTAGTGTCAACTTTCTGCCTTTTCCATCTTTCAACTCTTTATGTCTCCTCAACTCAAGAAAACGTGACAGCATTAAAGAGGGAACACTGAAAACACAAGGCCCTATGTGAAAGGCCCTCCCCATCAGAAAGGGCTTGTGTGGAGGTGGTTATGTGGAGGAAGGGCTCATTACCTAACCTCAAGCCCTCACCTTCATTACCAGCCAACACGATGGCTCTTCTGCCAAGTCTAGTTCATGAAAGGAAATACCTCAAGGGAATGATGTAACAGAGGTCAAAGGTAAGCGTACACTATGACTAATATGTACGAGTTTGGAAGTGATGAATTAAAAAAACATTTTTTTTTTTTAAATGCTTCAACTTCAAGCCTTCAATAATTGGGTCAAAATAAACAGCATTCAAGTTAACGCATAGCACTCACCCGTTATATGTAATCAATGTACTTTTGTATGGCACCTGGGTATGCACTGTTCAAACATCTAACAATGAGTTGCCACAGTAAAGCCAATTCATCTTAGCACACCGTCGTTTCTTTAACATCATTTCAAATGAGCCAAATCACTGTCCCAAAAGGCCTTGATTAGTACTCGTATTTACATAGTGTCCTAATTTATTCACGCCTACCTTATCTGGTTTCCAGGCTTTCACCTGGGAGTCATTACCCAGCCTTTTCCTCCAGCAGGGAGGGAGGAGCCTCAGCCGGGCTCTTGGTCCCAGCAGCAGAGTCCCACATAAGGCCACAGCTAACCCACAGCCCCACAGAGAGAGCCAAGGGGCCCGCAGGGGCCTCTAACCACCTCTCTCCACTCTCTAATCACAGGCTGCACAGACTGTTCCATCTGTCCACAGCCAACCCAGATATTCCCCCTTTGGTGCGAGGCCAGCAGCCACCAGGCCTTGACCGAGGCACACACAAAGAACCACACTGGGACGGCCCAAGGCAAACACACACGTGCAAAGGGTCTGTGCTTGGTTCTGTACAGTTTTTGCAAGCTGCAAAGGTTTCTTCCAAGTATGGCCGTTCAGGGAGGATGGGAAAACTGCACCCCCCCCCCTTAATAGTCCTCCTGCCTCCAAAATGTGGTCAATGTCAGCAAAATAAAATATAGTCAACCAGCTGAGGTTCAGGGAGCACACACACTGACTTCCATTTCTCCAAACAACCCACTGTCCTTCTGCCGGTCCAATAACAGAGAGAGAACTACGGTCCATTTCACTAGGTAATCAAATAGAAAAATGATATCTGTAGGCCAATATTGTTTGAATCTTGAATCCCACAAATGGATGATGGCAATTCCAGAACAGTGGAGAATATACTTCAAGTAATTACACAACTTTCATTTAGCGTTGTTCTGGAATAAATCCAGCCCTCTTTGCAGTGCTAAAGGTTATCAAGATATCACAATACGAGGTCCCAAAATAACTTCACACAGAAGTTAAACTAACAGGAAGGTGATTACACTCAAACCAACACACATCAAGGCCCGTGGAAATTAATCTCCGATCCCGCACAACCATCTGGGTGGGGGTCCAACAAAATATCCAAAGGGGAAATGTTTTCAAATCCCTGTTTGACTACTCGCTCGCTCTCTATTTTTTCCCCGTCCAGCCGCTTAACAAAAACAAGTACAAACATTCTGAAAATAATAGCCAAATACCAGCTGCGGATTAGGTGGTTTTACAACGTTGGAGGTTAGTTATGTTTTTCGCTACTTATTTTGGGGCTCAAATCTGCTTCATTATTTTTATTTGCTCCTCTCCCTCTTCATTCTTCCCCCACTTGTTCCATTTCGCACCTTTATTGAAATGGCTCTTTTACGAGCCTCGCTCGGTTCCAAGATGGAATGCAACATGCTGTAGAATAAGCCTAGGTGGGTTCGTTTGTTCTCATTGTCCAACATGTGAACTGTTAATTTCTTTGCCTTTCACAGATGGCTATCGAGAAAAACTTGAGGAAAAATGCTTAAGTCTCAAGGACAAAACCACACTCAGACAGATCAAGAAAAGGGGGAGAAAGCCACACTAAAAAGGATGGCTTTGTTCACACATATTTAAAACGGAACCGTCACAGATCACAACCACATTCCAGAGAGGAGGGAAGAAAAGGCTCAAAGACAGAGATGGCGAACAAGTTTACCAGAGAGGCTTTACTCACCAAGTTCCCCATTTGCATAATGGGGCCCTCTCCCCAACCACTTTGTCACTACTGTATGACTAACAGAGGACAGTGAAGAATTGAGCAAAACATGAGCAGGAGAGCCACTAAGAACTAAATGCCTCTTTTCTGGGTCTCAAGACTCATTAAAGTCCATTCCTCACCAAAAATATTTTTTCAAATCCCTCTGGATTTCAGCAGTTTTGCAGGTCCATCTACCACTGGGTAACAAAATCTGAAAAGCTAAATCTATTATTTAGATGCCAAAATGTCACTCTCTCGCTTCTCGTAGGGTCACGAGCTGTGTAAAAGTTGGGCTACACCACCTATCTGCTGGGAATGGCCAGGTGGTCAAGGAACAATTCTTGGCCCTCCCATTCGGCCTGTTGGAGTGACTGGCACTCTATTGCAAGTGCGACTAGTTCTGTCTGCTGAGGTTGGCTCGGTCGGTCTTCACCCCAAATGAAGAAACCAGTTTAAGTTTACTGGTTGCTGAAACTTCCTGAAGCTTGACGTAAATCATGAGTCATATTTACTAAAGCTCCTTAAGTCAGATGTAGGCTACACAGAACATTCAAATCAATGCTGGGCATTATTTAGTGTAGAGAGAGCATGACTCTTACACTGCATAAAAAGTCTACTTGGCAACATCTTGGCAGTAAACGTTTGAAGAATGCTACAAAGCAGGACAGAGCATGATTTCTGGGATGCCATATGTTCTGGGAGCCACAAAGACTCCACCCCACTGTACAAGTCCTGTAATTCTGCACTTTACAGTGGTGTTGGCAGCGTTTGACAAAGATTAACAGTGGCCAATTTGAAGTGGTGAGACAACATGCCCGAATGCATGCTTGCCTTCTCTGTCGTTTCATCTTGTTCTGCAGCACCAGGAGAAGTGAGTCTACGGTGGAGACTGACCCACCCTTAAAGACATTTAGCTGAATAGCAGAATACCAATACTCATCATCATGGGAGAAGCCAGTGTGCAATATTCCCTGGGCTCAGCCCTACATGTGGAGCGTTCAATAGATGGGGATTCTTGTGAAATTGCTCTGGTGTTCGGTTGTTATGATGGCAAGGCGAAAACAAAGTGACCGACACGTGAGCTAAAAAAATATCTATTGGGGTGCTTAATGAAGTGGCTGCACCAGTGCAGAAATCAAACAAAGGCAATATTGCCTAAAAAGAGAAGTACATTACTGTTTTGAGCTTACTTTGAAGGCATTTTAAATCCATCCTGAAGACAACAGTTCCAAATTTTACTGGTGAAAATGACACAGTAAATCTAGCCCTGAGTGTGTGTGTGTGTGTGTGGTACTTTCCTGCAGCAGTGTGACGATGGTCTTCAAGTTTCTCGCTTGCGGGAATATTTGTAGAAATTAGTGTGTGGCCTGTTGGGAATCGTACTACTGTGCAAGGTCAACTGACCTGACTCCGATCAGAATGGAGATGCACATGGAGCAGATGGGGTCAGCGATCATCAGGTCATACTTCTGCATCAGGAGCGCTGAGATGATCACTCCCACACTGCCCAGTGTGTCAGCTACGATATGTAAAAACACCCCTGTAAAACAACATGGGTAGTCTTAAGTATTTCATATCATCCACAAATCATTTGTCCCACAATATAGATATATATAGTACCAGTCAAAAGTTTACAAACACCTACTCATTCAAGGGTTTTTCTTTAATTTTACATTGTAGAATAATAGTGAAGATAGCAAACCTATGAAATAACACATATGAAATCCTGTAGTAACCAAAACAAGTGTTAAACAAATCCAAATGTTTTATTTGAAATTCTTCAAAGTAGCCACCCTTTGCCTTGATGACAGCTTTGCACACTCTTGGCATTCACTCAACCAGCTTCATGAGCTAGTCACCTGGAATGCATTTCAACTAACAGGTGCGCCTTTAAGTACATTTGTGGAATTTCTTTCCTTCATGTGTTTGAGCCAAATCAGTTATGCTGTAACAAGGTAGGGGTGGTACACAGAAGATAGCCCTATTTGGTAAAAGACCAAGTCCATATTATGGCAAGGACAGTTCAAATAAGCAAAGATAAAAATGACAGTCCATCATTACTTTAAGGTCAGTCAATCGGGAAAGTTTGTGACTACACTTGAAATGATCAAGTGCTATGATGAAACTGGCTCTCTTGAGGACCGCCACAGGAAAGGAAGACCCAGAGTTACCTCTGCTGCAGAGGATAAGTTACCAACCTCAGAAATTTCAGCCCAAATAAATGCTTCAGAGTTCAAATAACAAGACACATCAACAGTACAGAGGAGACTGCGTGAATCAGGCCTTCATGGCCAAATTGCTGCAAAGAATCCACTACTAAAGGACACCAATAAGAAGAGACTTGGGCCAAGAAACATGAGCAATTGACATTAGACCGGTGGAAATCGGTCCTTTGGTCGATCTTCCCATGTGTGGTTCTCACAGTGAAGGAGGAGGTGTGATGGTGCTTTGCTGGTGACACTGTCAGTGATTCATTTATAATTCAAGGCACACTTAATCAGCATGGCTACCACAGCATTCTGCAGAGATGCGCCTTCCCATTTGGTTTGTGCTTAGTGGGGCCATCATTTGTTTTTCAACAGGACAATGACCCAAGATACCTCCAGGCTGTGTAAGGGCTATTTGACCAAGAAGGAGAGTGATGGAGTGCTGCATCAGATGACCTGGCCTCCACAATCACCCAACCTCAAACCAATTGAGATGGTTTGGGATGAGTTGGACAGCAGAGTGAAGGAAAACAAGTGCTCAGCATATGTGGGAACAACAAGACTGTTGGGAAAGCATTCCAGGTGAAGAGTGCGCAAAGCTGTCATCAAGGCAACGGGTGATTATTTTGAGGAATCTCAAATATATTTATATATTTTTGGTTACTACATGGTTCCATAGGTGTTATTTCATATAGTTGGTCTTCACTATTATTCTACAACGCAGAAAATAGTAAAAATAAACAGTCAAGGCCATGACTAGATACAGTATCAGAACATTTATATAGTGGTCAATTACCATTTTTTTATAACTCCATTTTATCCACTTTTGTTTAGTCCTTCAATTGAAATGCAACATGAATGGAATTCCATTTTGGAGTTTGGCTGGGGTTAGCCTTCGGAAGTTGAGATATTGTGTAACACATTCATCGTAGCACAAAAAAAAAAGAAGAGGAAAATAAATAAGCATTTACCAGGTATTTAAAAGGAGCACGTCAATAAGAAAAAAGTATAATTTGCTACTGTGCCTATAACCTATAATTTGACAAAAGAAATATCAACCATCCTCCTGGGTTCTAGCTTCATAACAATGCCACCCAAAGAAGAGGCAAGGTCCTCAATCAATGGCCAAAAGGGAACCGTGGTTAAGTCACCTTTTGCACTGTCAGCTCCCCCTTCCCCTCTTTCTCTCTCCTATCCACCTCCTCCATTCTCCAGAGCCCCCTACGCCACCCCAACTTCTGTGTGGGCCCAGTGTTTCCCCTGAGCAGGCCTCCCAAAAGGCCCAGTCGCTCTCCCTCTCTTCATTGCTCTCTATGTGCCGGGTGAAAGGGACAAACTACTTTATCCTTTCAGCCCTTTCCCACAGAAGCCTGGACAAAGGAGTTTAGTGACAGTGCTCCTGGACTCTTTCTCAGATGTAATGGTGCCTTGACATTTCCCCACCAAATTCAAGTTACCAGACCCATTAAATCTCACTCCATTTCAACGTTTTTTTGCAGAGATGTTGGAAATACTGTCAAACAGATAGTAGGACTATGTCAAGGCAGTCCTACTATGTCAAGGCAGTCCTACTATGTCAAGGCAGCCGTACCCTATCATCTATGCATAACAACCCCCCCCCCCCACACACACACACACAGTATTCTTCCCTTGAACTGGATGAAAATGTATCCCTACAATCTCACATGCAACATTATAGCCCATTAAGGAGGTGTCGGATGGTAGTTTACCAAGTCTGACGTGAGTAAATATTTTAAGAAGATCAAAATAGTTTGTGCACAGTCCACATACAGTGCATTCGGAAAGTATTCAGACCCCTTGACTTTACACATTTTGTTAAGGACCAGCCTTATTCTAAAATGGATTACATATCCATTATTCTCAGAAATAATTATTAATGGTTTATTCTCAGAAATCTACACACAATACCCCATAATGACAAAGCAAAAAACATGTTTAGAATTTTTTACAAATGTATAAAAAAAACAAAAAACCTTATTTACATAAGTATTCAGATCCTTTTCTATGATACTCGAAATTGAGCTCAAGTGCATCCTGCTTCCATTTGATTGGAGTCCACCTGTGGTAAATTCAATTGATTGGACATCATTTGGAAAGGCACAGAGTTGACAGTGATTGTCAGTGCATAAACCAAGCCATGAGTTAGAAGGAATTGTCCGTAGAGCTCTGAGACAGGATTGTGTCAAGGCACAGATCTGGGGAAGGGTACCAAAACATTTATGCAGCATTGAAGGTCCGCAAGAACATAGTGGCCTCCATAATTCTTAAATGGAAGAGGTTTGGAACCACCAAGACTCTTCCTAGAGCTGGCCGCCCGGCCACTGAGCAACAGGGCGGGGGAGAATGGCTTGGTAAGGGAGGTGACCAAGAACCCGATGGTCACTCTGACAGAGCTCTAGAGTTCTTCTGTGGAGATGGGAGAACATTCCAGAAGGACAACCATCTCTGCAGCACTCAACCAATCAGGCCTTTATGGTAGAGTGGCCAGACGGAAGCCACTCCTCAGTAAGACAGCCCACTTGGAGTTTGGCAAAAAGGCACCTCTTTGGCCTGAATGCCAAGCGTGACGTCTGGAGTAAACCTGGCACCACCCCTACGGTGAAGCATGGTGGTGGCAGCGTCATGCTGTGGGGATGTTTTTTAGCAGCAGGGACTGAGACACTAGTCAGGATCGAAGTAAAGATGAACGGAGCAAAGTGCAGAGATCCTAGATGAAAACCTGCTCCAGAGCGCTCAGGACCTCAGACTGAGGTGAAGATTCACCTTCCAACAGGACAGCGACCCTAAGCACACAGCCAAAACACATGAGGATCTGCAGAGAAGAATGGTACAAACTCCCCAAATACAGGTGTGCCAAGCTTGTAGCGTAATACCCAAGAAGACTCGAGGCTGTAATCGCTGCCAAAGGTGCTTCAACAAAGTGCTGAGTAAAGAGTCTGAATACTTATGTTAATGATTTGTAATAAAAATAAACTGTTTTTACTTTGTCATTATGGGATAGTGTGTACAAATTGATGAGGGAAAATATTTTTTAAATCAATTTTAGAATAAGACTAAGGTGAACAAAGACTAGTAAAAAGCTGCATCAAATTAGTCAAGTCATTTCAATGTTCAGTACCTTGCAAAATCTGTTTGCTGGAGCCCTTCCCTGGCGTGTGCAGTTCATCTGAAATAAAATACAATTCATGCATTAATTAAATACAGCAGACAATTAGTATTGACTATAGAACAGGGCAAACCACAAATGAGATTTACAACAGCCTTTCAACTACCTGGATAGGTTAATCGAGACTTCTGCTGGGACACAACGAAAGGGGAGTGAAGTGCTGCCACATATGCTTAAAGCTCCAGCTCACATATCAAGTTCTAGCAAATACTAAATTGTGTGAATAGCAATAGACAACAGTAGAGCGAACAGTCAAGAATTGCATAGTGAACATTCAGGCCTAATAAACTAATCCCCCTGCCCTGACATCATTGAGTCCCCTTGAGCAGACAGCATCAGCAGTGTGGCAATAGCGCCACCTAGTGTTTTAGGCAAGGTGGAATTTTGCACATTTGGGCAACTTATCCAGTGTGTGCAGAGCTTAAAAATAAATAAAAAACATTTTAAAAAGAGACATCACAGACCCAGGTAGGAATTGATTTGGGATTGGACTTTTAAAGCAAACACACAGAAGCGGAAAACTAATTTAAAATGGGCTTCAATAAAATCACCAACAATTGTGATTCTTTTAGGAAATTGTTGCCAGTTGCCACAAATCATACACTAAACATTCACTCTCCTCAAATGGTTTAGCATATTTACCTAAATTAAGATTTTAAAACATTGGATGCCACTGAAATAACTACCAATTCTAGAACAAAATTGAATCTCTCATACTGCATTACAGGCATTTGGTTCTGTGCTAGGAAGTGCTGTTCCCTTACCATGGCAGTGGGGCTCCTCGTGGGAGTGGCTGTGTCCATGTCCGTGCCCTCCGTGGCTGTGCTCGTGCCCATCTCCATGTTTGGACTCGTGCCCATGCCCCCCATGGCTGTGTCCGTGACCTGCATTGCCATTGAACAGAGAGTGGCTGTGACCTGTGAAAGACCGTAAAACACACATTACACCTACAAATACATTTGTGTTGTCAGTTCCATTGAACATAAAAAGGCAAATGACTAATAATTTGGTCTTGGTGTTTAGGGTCTATTAGGGGGTGCGCCCTACTTGAGGAATGTGTTCTGTAAAAGCACCTCAACGTTTGGAGAGGTGCCGACTAAGGGAAAGTACAGTGGGAAAGCATTCCGACTCCTTGACTTTTCACATTGTTACGTTACAGCCTTTTTGGGGGGGGGTTCCTCAATCTACACACAATACCCCATAAAGACAAAGCATAACAGGTTTTCAGAAATGTTTGCAAAATACAAAACTGAATTATCACACACACACATCCAGACCCTTTTACTCAGTACTTTGAAGCACCTTTGGCAGCCATAACAGCCGTGAGTATGACGGTATACGCTTGGCACACCTGTACTTGGGGAGTTTCTCCCATTCTTCTCCACAGATCCTCTCAAGCTCTGCCAGGTTGGATGAGGAACGTCGCATCACAGATATTTTCAGGTCTCTCCAGAGATGTTTGATCGGGCTCTGGCTCGGCCACTCAAGGACATTGAGACTTGGAGCAGGTTTTCATCAAAGATCTCAGTACTTTGCTCCGTTCATCTTTCCCTCAATCCTGACTGGTCTCCCAGTCCCTGCTGCTGAAAAACATCCCCACAGCATGATGCTGCCACAACCATGCTTCACCCTAGTGATGGTGCCAGGTTTCCTCCAGACGTGATGCTTGGGTATTCAGGCCAAAGAGTTCAATCTTGGTTTCATCAGACCAGTGAAGCTTGTTTCTCATGGTCAGATTCCTTTATTAGGTGCTTTCTGGTAAACTCCAAGCGGGCTGTCATGTGCCTTTTACTGATCTCCCAGTCCCTGCTGCTGAAAAACATCCCCACAGCATGATGCTGCCACAACCATGCTTCACCCTAGTGATGGTGCCAGGTTTCCTCCAGACGTGATGCTTGGGTATTCAGGCCAAAGAGTTCAATCTTGGTTTCATCAGACCAGTGAAGCTTGTTTCTCATGGTCAGATTCCTTTATTAGGTGCTTTCTGGTAAACTCCAAGCGGGCTGTCATGTGCCTTTTACATGTGAATGTGCCCATTCTACCATTAAGGCCTGATTAGTGGAGTGCTGCAGAGATGGTTGTCCTTCTGGAAGGTTCTCCCATCTCCACAGAGGAACCCTGGAGCTCTGTCAGAGTGACCATCGGGTTCTGGTCACCTCACTGACCAATGCCCTTCTCCCAAGATTGCTCAGTTTGGCCGTACGGCCAGCTCTAGGAAGAGTCTTGGTGGTTCCAAACTTCACCATTTAAAAAAGATGGAGGCCACTGTGTTCTTGGGGACCTTCAATTGTGCAAAATATTTTGGTACCCTTCCCCAGATCTGTGCCTCGACACAATCCTGTCTCAGAGCTCTATGGATAACTCCTTTGGCCTCATGGCTTGGTTTTTGTGCTGACATGAACTGTCAACTTATATAGACAGGTGTATGCCTTTCCAAATCATGTTCAATCGATTGAATTTACCACGTGTACTCCAAATCAAGTTGTAGAAACATCTCAACCATGATCAATGGAAACAGGATGAGCTCAATTTCAAGTCTCATAGCAAAGGGTATGAATACTTACCTAAATAATGTTTCATTTTATTAAATTTTTTATAAATGAATACAAAAAAAATATCAAAAAAAACTGTTTTTGCTTTGTGTTTTTTTTGTGGTTGTGTGTAGATTGATTAAACTTTTTTTATTGAATCCATTTTAGATTAAGGCTGTAACGTAAGAATGTGGAAAAATGGAAGGGGTCTGAATACTTTCCAAATGCACTGTATAATTTCTAAAAAATAAAGTTGCACACTTTGTTCCCAACAATTTAAATGGGTAAACCTTAACCGTTAGGTTTACCCATTCAATTGTTGAGAGCATATATAGCTAATCAAACTGACCAAAGCCACACTATAGGCAGAGCAGAGTCAATCTCCCCTGACAGACAGAAGAGCAAACCACGAAAGGTGGAGCTGAGGTGAGCACAAGCAGCAGCAATGACGTTTGCAGAATGGAACGTTTGCAGAGGAGTGTTTGTCATCTTTGACTGGATGCGAAGCTCAGCAGACTGAGCTGCATATCATGTGCTGCAGCTTTAAGTCAGGTGCAGGTAGTGCGACTCAATTTCCTGCCACAACTAAACTCAGTAAAACAATGGTAAAAAAAAAAAAAAAAGTGCCTCTCAGGACCCTGATAATTCATAAAAATCCAAAGAACTTTACAAATCTCTATTGTAAAGGGTTTAAACACTGTTTCCCATGCTTGTTCAATGAACCATAACAATTAATGAACATGCACCTGTGGAACGGTCGTTAAGACACTAACAGCTTACAGACGGTAGGCAATTAAGGTCACAGTTATGAAAACTTAGGATACTAAAGAGATGTGGCCAGGGCAATAAATTGCAATGTCTGTACAGTGGAGACGCCCAAGACAGCGCTACAGGGAGACGGGATGGACAGCTGTGGCAGACCACGTGTAACACCTGCACAGGATCGGTACATCCGAACATCACACCTGCAGGACAGGTACAGGATGGCAACAACAACTGCCAGAGTTACACCAGGAACACAATCCCTCCATCAGTGTTCAGACTGTCCGCAATAGGCTGAAAGAGGCTGGACTGAGGGCTTGTAGGCCTGTTGTAAGGCAGTTCCTCAGACGTCATCAGCAACAACATCGCCTATGGGCACAAACCCACCGTCGCTGGACCAGACAGGACTGGCAAAAAGTGCGCTTCACTGACGAGTCGTGGTTTTGTCTCACCGGGGGTGATGGTCGGATTCCCGTTTATCGTTGAAGGAATGAGCGGTACGCCGAGTCCCGTACTCTGGAGTGGGATCGATTTGGAGGTGGATTGTCCGTCAAGGTCTGGGGCGGTGTGTCACAGCATCATCGGACTGAGCTTGTTGTCATTGCAGGTAATCTCAACGCTGTGCGTTACAGGGAATACATCCTCCTCCCTCATGTGGTACCCTTCCTGCAGGCTCATCCTTACATGACCCTCCAGCATGACAATGCCACCAGCCATACTCCTTGTTCTGTGCGTGATTTCCTGCAAGACAGGAATGTCTGTTCTGCCATGGCCAGCGAAGAGCCCGGATCTCAACCCCATTGAGCACGTCTGGGACCTGTTGGATCAGAGGGTGTGGGCTAGGGCCATTCCCCCCAGAAATGTTCGGGAACTTGCAGGTGCCTTGGTGGAAGAGTGGGGTAACATCTCACAGCAAGAACTGGCAAATCTGGTGCAGTTCATGAGGAGATGCACTGCAGTACTTAATGCAGCTGGTGGCCACACGAGATACGGACTTACATTTGAACTCCCCCTTTGTTCAGGGACACATTATTCAATTTCTATTAGTCACATGTCTGTGGAACTTGTTCAGTATATGTCTCAGTTATTTAATCTAGTTATGTTCATACAAATATTTACACATGTTAAGTTTGCTGAAAATAAACGCAGTTGACAGTGAGAGGACGTCTTTTTTTTTAGTTTAGTATCGCGCCACATATGAGGCAAGCTATTAGAGTGTTTGAAAAGTGTACAGTGACTGGTGACTTAAGAGCAGAAAGGGGTTAGGCAGTGTCTGAGGGAATTTGAGAGAACAGCTTGGGGGACCACCAAGTAAATAAACTTTAGGGGACACAAGTGATGAGTGCATGAGTAGAATCAACTCATGGCTCCACCCCAACACTATATGCTTTTAGGCCTAGCATAGAAGCAGTACAGGGACTATCAGGAAAGCGTGGAGTGACCACTTGCAAGAGAATGAAGATTAGGAAAACATGGAGTGATATGGTAGATGTGTAAAGTGACTACGGGGAGAGAGAGAGCGATGTCCTCATCTTACCTTCATCCCCTCCGTGAGAGTGGCCGTGGCCCCCGTGCTGAAATACAAAGATGCCACCAGGTTCACCAGCAGCCCAGCGACAGACACGGGGAGCAGACGATCATGATTCACGTGTGGCGGCTCCAAAGCCCTCTGTCAGATGCAGCAGGAGACAAGACCAGTCAAATCAACATCGTTATTGAGATTTGGCCATCTTAAATAAAAGTTGATAATATTGTTGAATCACAGGTGCTTAGACAATATAAGACAAGGCCTATCAAAATCATTCAAATCAATGTTCTTTTCAATATGTGAAATACTCCTAATCAAACCCATTGTGTTCTGTGGCATACCTCTACACCTTCTGAGAAAATGAAGAAGGCGGTGAAGATGAGGAACAGGCCATTCACAAACCCTGCCAACACCTCCGCCCTCACATATCTGAAAACAGAAAGGGAAGTACAGTACACACAGGTCAATAATAGAGGCTAATCAATGTGACTTAAAAACAGCTGGAGCTATTTCAGTGCCAACAGAAATTGTATTTGAATTCCATCATTTTGTATTTGTATTAGGATATTGAATTTGAATGTAATATTTTTTAAACGTGTAATGCACAAATAAAATCCTTTCATTCATAAATTGAGATATTCATTTCAGTTTCAAATACTTATTGCATCGAGTTAAATGTAAATGAATATTCAAATTGAATATTTATATATTCAGTTTCAATATGGTAGATATTGCATTAATTGTGTATCAAGTTTACAAACTATAATTTCAAGTTAATCAGATTCAAAACCAGAGAGAACATCCTGGTACCTTGCCAGCCAGGAAAGGCAGAGGAGAACAGAGGATTAAACTCTACAGTAAACAGAAGCTTATGGTGGTTTCTAAAGCCAATGTGGCATGTTGAATACATTTTGCCGCCTATGAATTTGGCGCTAACGTTTAAACTATTTTGGCTAATGGGCCACAAAAAAAAAAAAAGAAGGTAGATAGATAACTGTTACACTCCCTATCGTCAAACATCTCATTCCATAATCATGGGCATTAATATGGAGTTGGTCCCACTTTTGCTGCCATAGCAGCCTCCACTTTTCTGGGAAGGCTTTCCACTAGATGTTGGAACATTGGTCTGGGGACTTGCTTCCATTCAGCCATAAGAGCATTAGTGAGGTTGGGTACTGATGTTGGGGGATTAGGCCTGGCTCGCAGTCGACGTTCCAATTCATCCCAAAGGTCTTTGATGGGGTTGAGGTCAGGGATCTGTGCAGGCCAGTCAAGTTCTTCCACATCGATCGACAAACCATTTCTGTATGGACCTCGCTTTGCACACAGGGGCATTGTCATGCTGAAACAGGAAAGGGCCTTCCCCAAACTGGTACCACAATGTTTGAAGCACAAAAATCGTCAATGTCATTGTATGCTGTAGCTCTTAAGATTTCCAGATTTCCTAGCCCGAACCATGAAATACAGCCCCAGACCATTATTCCTCCACCAAACTTTACAGTAGGCACTATGCAGCCGGACAGAGAGCAGTCCTGGCATCCACCAAACCCAGATTCGTCTGTCGGACTGCCAGACGGTAAAGCGTGATTCATCACTCCAGAGAATACTTTTCCACAATGGAAACCCATTTCTTGAAGCTCCCGACGAACAGTTCTTGTGCCCGAAGTTGCTTCCAGAGGCAGTCTGGAACTCGGTAGTGAGCGTTGCAACCCGAGGAAAGACGATTTTGACATGCTACGCGCTTCAGTGAGTTTGTGTGGCCTACCACTTCGCGGCTGAGCAGTTGTTGCTCCTAGACGCTTCCACTTCACATAACAGCACAGTTGACCGGGGCAGCTCTAGCAGGGCAGAAATTTCACAGGCCAATGTTTTTCTATGGAGATTGCATGGCTGTGTGATTTTATACACCCATCAGCAACATGTGTGGCTGAAATAGCCAAATCCACAAATTTGAAGTGGTGTCCACATACTTTCGCATATATCGTGTAGTTTTAAGTCTCCATCAAGGGTCATCATTATAAGGGTAACATGTGACTGACTGGGTTAAGACTGTTGGCCTGCTGAGCTAAAGCCTAGGCATTAGTCCTGTGACTTGGATGGTCTCTTCAAGGGGGTCAAAGGGGGGTGAAGTGTAACGCAAGTGGTTTGGTGACAACGCTCATGTGATGAGTGACTTGTCTGAGACCTGAAAAGTTGCATTGTCTGGCGCTCAGGATACCAGGGCCAGAACCCCATCAGTAAAACAAGTCTTCAGGTCTCAGGCAAGGTTGCTCATCACATGCATAGATCACCAAACCACCTCTGTTGCGCTCATTAAAAATGGAGGGCACAGATCCTTATGCCGCCGTTTGTCACGGAAAATGGTAGGCCAGATTTCGAACCCAGACAGTTTGGTGCTGTGATCTCTGAGTAGGAGGTCAAAGGGCAGTGAAATGTGACCGATGTGGTCCGATGAACCACGCTCTTTTGAAGAGTAACCTTGCTGCAGACTTGAAGACATGTGTTAGCTTCCTGAGTTCCTCCCCAGGGGCTTTAGCTAAGTGGATCGGCACAGTCTTGTGACATATAGGAGACATGGTTCAAACCCAGTCAGTCACAAGAGCAAAATGAAATAGGATGTAGAAAGGCTATGACAGGGTTATTCAACTATATTCTTATGGAGGTCAAACTTGTGACACGTCCTTCTAACGTGTCCTACGCGGCCTGTGATCAGCATATTAGGGAACAGAAGGCGTGTCCATGTCCAAGAGCATTAGCTTCAGGAATGGGGTCATAATAGCTTATAGCCAAAACGGTTCAAACATTAGAGGCAAATTCATTGGAAAACTATATTCAACATGCCACATTGGCTTCAGAAACTTTACCACAGAGGAGAACAGATAGCTTTTGACTACCTTTCCTGTCTGGAAAAGTACCAGGCTTACATTTCTTTTTTTTTTATCTGAATTTAGAGAACTGAAAGCCTCCGAGAAGCTGAATATATTAAATATTGATCAACTTGAAATTATAGTTTGAAAACTTGATACAGACAACGAATTCAATATCTACCTTATTGAAACTGAAAATAAAAAATATTGAACTTCAATTTGAAATTATTTTGAACATTCAATGCAATATTCATTCAATTCAGTATCAAATCATGAAATACATGGTCAATTAAGACTTCAACGATTCCATTTGTGCATTACAAATTCAAAATCATAATTCAGAATTATAGAACCTAAATACAATTTCAGTTTGAACTGAAATCACTCCATACAGCTGCAACACCTTTGCTACATTAGTAGCAATACACACATCCAAATATGTACTAAAGGTGCAGATTTTTGCAATCACCAGCAGGATTGACAACCCTGGATATCAATAAAGGCATAAAATCAAAAATACAGATAATCATACACGCTTGGTAAGACGTCACAAACTTCAAAATGTAAACATTAGCAGAGGCTCCTTAGCAGTGTTGGAGGCGGCGTTACCTTTGCTAGTGAAGCTACAGTCTACATTGATTGCATACGTACCCATATGAGAATGAGTCATTCGACCTCCACCTGGAAATCACGGAGGCTGCAAGTCCGGCTAAAAGTGCAGTGCAGTCAAAGAACATGTGAAAGGAATCTGATATCAAACCTAAACTGAGAGCATATACACACACACACACACACACACACACACACACACACACACACACACACACACACACACACACACACACACACACCACAACAAAAAAAAACTTGTTAGACTGGACTGTCTCCCGCACCAGATATCCTCCCCAAGCTTTGCAATTGCCGGGGGTAAAAGTTACACTAAAACACAAACAAATAGTTTTTTTTAATGAATGACTAAGTTATGGGTGATAAAACATTATTATTACATTAACATTATTATTATTATTATGATGCACATATTAGTTCTAATTGGCTAGTTACTTGTATATGGGAACATATGGATTTTATAACAGTGACATTTTAACCCCAGCAGCTGGTTCCAGGCAACAATTTGAACACATGTTGCAGATAGGATGTCCTGGCAGAAATCCATGCATAAAATACAGCTATCAAGATGGATAGCCATTTCAAAACACATAACCAGGGAATAACATGTGTCTAGCTAGATGTTATAATGTAGTTTGTGGTGCATTCCCACTGATGGGAGCCAGTGCAAGCAACGGGCATTGTTGGTACAACGCTTGCTTAGACATACGTGGCACATCCTGAAATAAGAGTTGCGTTTTTAGGCTTTTCCCGTCGAATGATACGGAACTTACCTGTTACTCCATATGCCGTACGATAATTCAACAAAAGCAAAGGACAGATTCAGACAGAGAAAGAAAAACAAATTGCGTGATGTTTTATCAGATAGGATTGATCTGGGGGAAAAAAAAGAAATTTCACTGAGTTAGTCGCAGCTAGCGCGAGTTATCAACCAAGCCAACGTCACTTAAACTAACGTTTGCTAGCTTGCGCTCATCAAAACAGTAGAGCCAGTTAAGAATGAGAAGTACCTACCTATGTCAAATGTGCAAAATTGCATCAATTTCCTGAACACGCATGTTGTTGACCGCACACAAATATTTAATACTATACAACCGCCCCCCTCCCCTCCCCTCCCTTAGGCTAGCTAAGTAAGTCGGGAAGTAACTAACTTCCAGCTGTGTTGGCCAGACATTCGTGCATCTGAAGCTAACTGGCTATCTAGACAGCTAACTTAGCCGTATGTTTGTCTATGGAGCTAAATAACAAATATCTATTTGGTCAGCAACCAAGATGAATGGTCCCATACCCCTAGCAAGCTGTTTTTGGGAGCTAACGTTAGCTAGGTAACTACAGCATAATCTTTTGCATCATATATTTCACATCTGAATTAAACTAGCCAGTGAGCATAGAATCAAAATAGCTAGCTAACAAGCTAATTAAGACCTAATAAAAATACAGCAAGAACACAAACAAATAAGACAATTTACCTGAACCATCCTGAAATCTTGGCGAGGAGGTTGAATTTGGGTGGCTTGTACTCGTCGTCTTTTATAGATAATGGTAACATTTTAGCAGTCCCTCACAGGTTGTGCCAAGCTAGCTAGCTAAATACTGCTGGTTTGAGCTGGAACCACCAACTCAGCTCTCAGCCAATACCTCCGATCAATAGAGGGCGCTTGCGCTACCAAAACATGTAATACATGTTATAGGGACTGTACTGCCTGCCTACAGCTATGGTTCAAGTGGTTTTCAGACAGATTCTCAAATAAAGCCAATGAATGGTATGCTGGTGTATGGATACAGTAGGCAATCCTATATTCTGGGGTTCCCATATGGAGGTCCAAGGGCCCCCAGAGTTCTCATTTAATTTTTTTATTGTACCTTTATCTAACCAGGCAAGTCAGTTAAGAACACATTCTTATTTTCAATGACGGCCTGGGAACAGTGGGTTAACTGCCTGTTCAGGGGCAGAACGACAGATTTGTACCTTGTCAGCTCGGGGGTTTGAACTCACAACCTATCCCCCTATCAGATATGGTATTTGATATTTTATTAGGATCCCCACCAGCCTGTCTCAATGTATTCTGTGTATTTTATCTAAGGTCATGGAAAAGATTATGTTCGAGCAGATTGATATTAGCAGATATTTCCTTACATAACCTACTATATGAGCTCCAATCTGGCTTTAGGAAATCCAATACAACCAATACATCATGAGATTCTGTTTAATCAAACTAAGAGCCATGGGCTTTAATTACGTAGCAGTAAAATGGGTTAGCTCTTATCTGCAAGAAAGAAAACAGATGGTGAATGTGGATGAGACCCTGTCTAAAACCCAAATCTTGAACTACGGAAAATCCCAAGGGAGTGTGCTGGGTCCACTTTTCTTTTTGTTGAATATAAATGATCTGAAATCTGACTGTACCTGTGACCTTTTCCTCTATGCAGATGATTCTCCGCTGTTGGTTTCCCACAAAGACAAAATGTCCATCTTGTTCGGCTCCAAAGTGAAACTGAGGAAATCCCCTGATTTTAAGGTGATAGTAGATGACTTAGTGCTCACAGTAAAGTACTGTTAATTATCTTGGATGTGTGCTAGTGTAACCGATGTAAAATGGCTAGCTAGTTAGCAGTGGTGCGTGCTAATAGCGTTTCAATTGGTGACGTGACTCGCTCTGAGGCCTTGAAGTAGTGGTTCCCCTTGCTCTGCAAGGGCCATGGCTTTTGTGGCGAGATGGTTAACGATGCTTCGAGGGTGGCTGTTGCTGATGTGTGCAGAGGGTCCCTGGTTCGAGCCCAGGTTGGGGCGGAAGCTGCTATACTGTTACACTAGATAACCATCTGACAGAAGAGAGCATGGCATAAAAAATTATCTCCAAAGTGGAACATACAATTTGGTTTCTGGCAAGAACCTCCAAATATCTGGATAACAATGCAATGGTGGCATTGGCAGGGGCTCTTGTTCAGTGCCACTTCAACTATGGGTGCTCTTCCTGGTACAATAGTGCCCCACAGACAATACAAAATCAATTGCAGACATCTCAGAACAAATTAGTCAGGATAACTCTTAAACTTCCAGCACGTATTAATCTTGACCATTCCCACTTTGAAAGCCTTAGATTGCTCCAAAGTGGAACGAGAGAGTCTCTCAGACTAAATTGTCTTGTCCACAAGATTGTCCACAGGACGGTCCTCAGGTACCTGTGTAACTCCTTTAACTTGGTGAAACTGAAAGAGTGAAACTGACATTGTTCATTTTAGATTTAATAGTGGTATGGGGAAATTAAAAACATTTTAAACTCAGCTACCATTCTTTGGAATGGTCTCCCAAATAATAGTTTCAAGTTCTCACTGAAAAAATGGCTAAACAGTAGCATGTCTCAAAAGTGAGTAGTAAGATTATAGTGCGTGGCTGAGAAGGAAATGCCCGGGATAGCATATAGTCTGTCTTTTGGTGCCTATTGTGTGTCATATTGTGATTGTCTTGTATATATTAGGTATTGGTTGTTTTATATATTAAGGCTATGTGAGACAAGGGAGATGTACCTATGGTTGTTTATTAGGAGTGGAACTGTACTAATTAGCTCATTTTATGAAACAAGCAACAATTCTGTCTGTCATTGTCTGTTGCAACTACAACTGCCGCCTAAACTTGCTGCATCCCCCGTCCCCCTTCCAAAAGGACCACAATGGTAATAAGCTTTTAAGCATTGTGTTATCCTTGATGATTTTCTTAAATTGAATGTGGAGGCGTCACTGGCTGGAGCACCCTTATGTACAGTATGTATTGAAAAAATAGACTAATAAATTAAATCCATCAATGAAAACTGTTGCAAAGGCAGCAGCTACTCTTCCTGGGGTCCACACAAAACATGACCTAATACAGCACATTAATAGACAAGAACAGCTCAAGGACAGAACTACATACATTACATAAAAAAAACAGCACAAATAGCCTACATATCAATACATACACACAGAATATCCCAGGGACCCCCGTCAGATTCTGTTCCCCAGAGTGTTTCGTTGTAATATAAGGCTTTGTGCCCCGTCATATAGATATGGTTCCACCATCACATCAAATCCAATCAAATTGTATTGGTCACATACACATGGTTAGCAGATGTTATTGCGAGTGTATCGGAATGCTAGTTCTTCTAGTTCTGACAGTGCAACAATAGCTAACAAGTAATATTTATCAATTCCACAACAAATACCTAATACACACAAATCTAAGTAAAGTAATGGAATGAGAATGTATGTATGTATATATGGATAAGCAATATGTCACGTTCTGACATTAGTTCTTTTGTTATGTCTTTGTTTTAGTATGCTCAGGGCGTGAGTTGGGTGGGTTGTCTATGTTCTTTTTTCTATGATTTGGGATTTCTGTGTTTGGCCTGGTATGGTTCTCAATTAGAGGCAGCTGTCAATCTCCCTGATTGAGAACCATACTTAGGTAGCCTGGTTTCACTTTTGAGTTGTGCTTATTTCCTGTTTAGTGTTTTTGTCTTTCACCTTACGGGACTGTTCGTTTGTTATTTATTGTTTTGTTCAGTGTTCTAGTACGTCCTTAAAGCTATGAACACTTACCACGCTGCGCATTAGTCCTCCTCTCTTTCTCCCAACAACGAACGTTACAGAAGCACCCACCACCAAAGGACCAAGCAGCGTGGTAACGGGCAGCAGCAGCGATCTCAGGACTCCTGGACATGGGAGGAGATTCTGGACGGCAAGGGACCCTGGGCACAGGCTGGAGAGTATCGCCGCCCCAAGGCAGAGCTGGAGGCAGCGAAAGCCGAGAGGCGGTGCTACGAAGAGGCAGCACGGCAGCGCAGTTGGAAGCCCGAGAGGCAGCCCCAAAGATTTATTGGGGGGGCACACGGGGAGTGTGACTAAGTCAGGTAGAAGACCTGAGCCAACTCCCCGTGCTTACCGTGGTGGAGAGAGAGGGACCGGGCAGGCACCGTGTTGGCCGGGCTAGAGTGGGCATCGAGCCAGGTGCCATGAAGCCGGCTCAGCGCATCTGGTCTCCAGTGTGTCTCCTCGGGCCGGGGTACATGGCACCAGCCCTACACATGGTGTCCCCGGTTCGCCAGCACAGCCCAGTGCGGGCTATTCCACCTCGCCACACTGGCCTGGCTACAGGGAGCATTCAGCCAGGTAGGGTTGGGCAGGCTCGGTGCTCGAGACCTCCAGTGCGCCTTCACGGTCTGGTCTATCTGGTGCCACCTCCACGCACCAGCCCCCCAGGGGCAGCCGCCGGCACCAGGCTGTCTCTCCGTCTCCTCCCTACAGGTGCTCCCGCCTGCCCAGTGCTGCCAGAGTATTCCTCCTGCCCAGCGCTGCCAGAGTCTTCCTCCTTCTCAGCGCTGCCAGAGTCTCCAGTCTGTCCTGAGCTGCCGGAGTCTCCCGCCTGTCCTGAGCTGCCGGAGTCTCCCACCTGTCCTGAGCCGCCGGAGTCTCCCGCCTGTCCTGAGCCGCCGGTGTCTCCCGCCTGTCCTGAGCCGCCGGAGCCGCCCGTCTGTCCTGAGCCGCCGGAGCCACCCGTCTGTCCTGAGCCGCCGGAGCCGCCCATCTGTCCTGAGCCGCCGGTATCGCCCTTCACTCCGGAGCTGCCGGAGTCTCCCACCTGTCTGGTGCTGCCGGAATCTCCCGTCCGTCCGGTGCTGCTGGAATGTCCCGTCTATTCGGGACCTGTGGCTAGGGTCCCAAGTCCGGCGGCGAGGGTCGCCGCTCTAAAGAGGCCACGGAGGCGGTTAAAGAGGCGGAGAAAGACTATGGTGGAGTGGGGTCCACGTCCCGCGCCAGAGCCACCACCGCGGACAGACACCCACCCAGACCCTCCCCTATAGGTTCAGGTTTTGTGGCCGGAGCCCGCACCTTTGACTTTAGTTATTTTGTTATGTCTTTGTTTTAGTATGGTCAGGGCGTGAGTTGGGTGGGTTGTCTATGTTCTTTTTTCTATGATTTGGGATTTCTGTGTTTGGCCTGGTATGGTTCTCAATTAGAGGCAGCTGTCAATCATTGTCCCTGATTGAGAACCATACTTAGGTAGCCTGGTTTAACTTCTGAGTTGTGGGTGCTTACTATACTATTTTGTATGGTGTTGTTGTCTTTCACCTTACGGGACTGTTCATTTTGTAATTTATTGTTTTGTTCAGTGTTCTAGTACGTCATTAAAAGCTATGAACACTTACCAGGCTGCGCATCAGTCCTCCTCTCTTTCTCCCAATGATGAACGTTACACAATGTCAGAGCGCATAGGCTAAGATGCAATAGATAGTATTGAATACAGTATATACATATGAGATGAGTAATTCAAGATATGTTAACATTATTAAAGGGGCATTATTAAAGTGACTAGTGTTCCATTTATTAAAGTGGCCAATGATTTCAAGGCTGTATGTCGGCAGCAGCCTCTCTGTGCTAGTGATGGCTGTTAAACAGTCTGATGGCCTTGAGATAGAAGCTGTTTTTCAGTCTCTTGGTCCCAGCATTGATGCACCTGTACTGACCCCATCAGATCAGCCTACAGTCCATTACCCTGGATAGGTTACGTTGCCCTGATTGCACAATAGTGCTTACAAATAAAGTCATTACAAAAGGTTTTTATGATTTATTCAACAAAATAATGTATTTGTTGTAATATGAATGAAACACAAAATCATGCTAATGGAAGCCTATCGGCATAATGCAAATCTTTTGAAAATAAAGTTTTAAATGCACCAACGTTGTCTTGGTTCCTCGTTTAAAAATATAGTAAGGAAAGTTGACATAATTGCAACTTAGCTCACAGTTTGCCTTTATAGGAAAAACATATAGGCTACCCCATGTCATTTTTTTCATATTCTAGTAGAAAACTGAAAAGAATTGCAATTTTAACAGCTTTTGTTATGATCAGAAATGTATTCAAATAAACCCCTCAATAATGTCATGCACTTTTGTTCAACTTTAGACTGAGTTTGGTAAAAAAGGAAGGTACAACCTGCAACATGGAGAATCTGCCAATGTATTCCTCTTTTTGACCACTAGATACCCCCCAAGCTCTGGATAAGCAAGCTGGACCTCAATGCTGATGGTATGAAATCTACATTTCTGTGTAGGCTGTGAATAACATAAATAAAAGTCAGTTTTAGAAAACAAAGATAATACTATGCATAACTATACATAATTGGACTGCAAACACTACAAAACATTGATTCTTCTACTGTGAGAATAGTGCTGCAAGTGCTGGCGCACTGGGCACAGATGTCAATTCAACATCTATTCCAAGTTGGTTCAACGTAATTCCATTGAAATGATGTGGAAACAACATTGATTCAACTAGTATGTGCTGAGTGGGGGTGAGCATATGGGGGTCTATAACGGAACCATAGGCACTCTGAACCATTTCCTGCTCTTCTGGATTTTATTACAAAAGAATACTGCATGAATCCCAGTGAGGATACCACAGTATGGCAATAAGGGCATCCTGGGAAATAACCATCATCTCAAGTTTGATAGCTTCCTGTGCTTAAAGAAAGATCGTATGAAGTTCCTCTCCTCCATGTTTCACACCAACACTATTACTCTCCTTTGCCAAAAGAAGGATTATGTCTGTGCTATATATGTTATATGTTATTCAATGTAGTTGTCATGGACAATGCATTCATTATGTCTGTCTGCTGAAATAAATTAGAAGAAATGGGGGAAAATGGACCAGTCGGTGACAAAGAGACACTTCACAAACATAAGAGCTGTTGGATTCTGAGATAATGAACCAACAAGCGTAGGTAATGATGAGAAACTGGGCGTAAGGACTGAATATCAAACAGTTGAAAAAAGCGATGTTTGTGAACATAAAAACTGTACTTCCAGAGGGGACATGTTTCCATGGTAACTGTGTCTGTTGATCCAAATAGGCACAATTATCTTGTTGCCTGAGTTACTAAGAACCAGACAGGCACAATAAGTGTCAGCACTGATAAAATCCAAGTACTGATTGGTACAAAAAACAGGCGGGGTGCCTAAAAAGCTAAACACACACGACCATCTCGCAAATTGCCACTAACACAATGTTGGCTGTTTTAACAGGATTTATTATTATTTTTGTTCAAGTATGGGAACTGGCATCCAAACTGGTTGTGACGTTGCAGTGCCATGAGTTTGTTACCCATGCCCCCCATGCCCCCCATGCCCCCCAAAAAATCACTTAATGCCAACCCTTTATTTAGCCTCTGAAATTGTAATCCTTATTCAACTGTTGGTACACTTAAGCCCAAGCAGGAAATAAGTGACAATATCTTTAAATACGTAAATACTTCATGAATATGTATTACGACAATATGATAACAAGTGCTTTGTTTGGAAAAAAATAACACGTAAATCGTGACTGGCAATGAATGGCTAACCTATGTTCTTCTGGTCTCATGAACATGAAGTGGTCTGCAAAACAACAAACCACTTGATCTTGTCTAACACATAAAACAGGGACAAATTTATGTCTGCAGAATAACAGATGCTCCTCAGATGTACAAATGTACATGAGGTTATTTTGTAAAAGATCCTGTCACACTGGTTCTGCGTGTCATCTGACATGAATGCATGTTATCTAAGGGAGACTAGCATGGCTCTTGTGCTGCCTTAATAGGTACTAGTCTGTTTCCGCATAAGCCAATTGTATTCTATTGCTCAAGTTCTATAATCTGAAAATAAATTTGCCTTTTTCAAAACAACCATACAAGACTGTTTCGGTATCATACTACTGTGTGTGGGATGTAACATCACGTGGCTTAACCAACCTTGCCAAGATTCCTTTTCGGCCCTTGTGTCCATGGTACGAGTTATGTGTTTAACATCTTGCATTGTGCATTATTGCAAAATACTTAGTAAATGTAGTGTACAGCACAGTATAGAGTTGGATAGAGAACTGGAGTGTCCTCCTGTTGAGAAATGGCCCAGATCTGATGTTTTTATTATCAGACCACCATCACATAGTTCATCTTTCCAAAGGCAAGTCTGACTAGCAGAACTGTGTTTACCTTGGCACTTCTCCAGCAAGCAGACACTGGGTCAGAGTGTAAGTCAGCCTGGTTTTAGTTTGCACACATCCATTTCTAATAAGACCTGAAGAATGTGAGTCTCTTCCTTTACAAAGATGGTGAAAATCACAATCTAAACCATCAGTTATAGAAACCACCTCTTTTGTGCTGAAATCTTTTTTTGTGCTTATGATAAGTTGGCATACATAAGCTTGCATGTCAAATTTGTATTAGTGAATTAATGAGATCTAGTTGCCTGTCCTATAGTGATCTTAAAAGGCATGCATTGATGTCCATTTGACCAAATGTTTAGTTCCCTTGTTTACAGGGAGAAGCATACACAGGGACTTCTGGGTCATCACAAATTATGCAGCATGTTGTTCTCCAAGAGCATAGAACACAAAGTACGGTACATAGATTTCTGCTTAAGTAAGCATGCAAGTCTTGGCCAAGCATTTCATTCATCATTGCTTCAACTACTTTAACCAAGGCAGGAACATGGCAAAGCAAAGTTTCCATTCAATGGGTCAAGCTGGTACTTCCGCCTAAAAGGCTCGGTTCCACCGGAGATAGCTCCTTAATCAACCCATCTGCAGCAGGCAACAGGAAAGCAAGCATAACTTCGGTGTCACTTTGAATACTCATGTGACCTCTGTATCCTGGCCATGTTGTTATTTAGAGACATAAGTGCTTGCTTTCCTCATTGATTTTCATGAGGAACTTACTTGGAACTTCAAACATGGGGTTCCTGCATGGGTCAGCAAGCTTTGGTTATGGCCTCAGTGATCTGGGGGAGGGCAGGGGGAACATGCAAGAGGGAACATGAGCACACGAGTAATTGGAAAAAATTAACACTCTTCCACCCTTTTACTCCCTTACATTTGTCTCCCTTGACACATTTTCAGACATTTACTAATTAATAATAATGGTGGTTTTAGAAGTGCACTCACACAAAGAGCAAACTGGCGAGCATTGTCATTAAATATTACAAGTCAATTGTAAGGCAGCCAATAAGCGACATAAGCAGTTATTATTATTTTTGGGAACTCAGTAGGGGTCTCAACTTACTGTAGAGGAATTACAATAATAGAATCTGCAAAAGATGCAATTTTGAAATTTGGTAGTGCATCAGTAGTTCTCCTCTTGTTATGTCAGTCACTGACAGTCAGTCATATATCCCATGTCAGCCAAAATGTTTTGATTGCTAGGTAAATTAGTCTAACCAGCTATTTAAAGTTTGTAGTAATCATGGCCAATTTACTGACCGGGCACAAAGGGCACCTGCCCAATGGCCCTGTCCTCCATGGGGCCACCATTGATTTTGTTAGTCACTCAGAGATCATATGAACATGGAATAAGTCATGGGAAAATGTGTAGAATTGCAGGAAATTAGCTTTAAAACTGCAACATTTTCTCTGCACCCCATGGCAAAACCGGGACAGTTGTTGCTAACGTGCGCTAATGTGACTAGATTTCCGGGACATAGACATGTCTTATATGGGCAGAAAGCTTAAATTCTTGTTAATCTAACTGCAGTGTCCAATTAACAGTAGCTATTACAGTGAGAGAAAAAAACATGCTATTGTTAGAGGAGAGTGCATCAACAACAAAAACTTTTAGCACAGCAACTGGTTTGATACATTCACCTCTGAAGGTAAATAATGTACTTACATTCAGTAATGTTTCTCTGATTTGTCATCCTGAGGGCCCCAGAGATAAAATGTATCATAGTTTTGTTTGATAAAATCTATTTTTATGTTCAATGTAGGAACTGGGGTCTACAGAAAGTTAGTGTATAAGCTAATGATCCATCATGTATGACATTCCTGGGAGTGTGTAAACTTACATTTTTCATTACCATAGCATTATTCTATGTTCTCTATAGCTATTGTACTTGAAAATGTATCAATTGACCAATTCGGCACATTTGGGCAAAATCCTGGCAGACTTGATACAAAATATTGTGCAGTAATGTAATTCTTCACTGGATCAGTCTGAAACTTTGCACACACACTGCTGCAATCTGGTGGCCAAACTCTAAATTACACCTAGACTCCTATGTGAAAGTATGGCCTTTCTCTTGCATTTCAAAGATAATGGAACAAAAAATAAAATAAAATGCATCTTTTACCAGATCTAATGTGTTATATTCTCCTACATTAATTTCACATTTCCACAAACTTCAAAGTATTTCATTTAAAATGGTATCAATAATATGGATATTCTTGCTTCAGGTCCTGAGCTACAGGCAGTTAGATTTTAGTATGTCATTTTATGCAGAAACTGGAAAAAGGGTACGATCCTTAAAAGGTTTTAAACGGGAACATTTCTCTGCACCCCTTCCGCCTGGCTACTTCAACCTCGGCCAACAGCTCCGCCCCCCCCGCAGCTCCTCGCCCAAGCCTCTCCAGGTTCTCCTTTACCCAAATCCAGATAGCAGATGTTCTGAAAGAGCTGCAAAACCTGGACCCGTACAAATCAGCTGGGCTTGACAATCTGGACCCTCTATTTCTGAAACTATCTGCCACCATTGTCGCAACCCCTATTACCAGCCTGTTCAACCTCTCTTTCATCTCGTCTGAGATCCCCAAGGATTGGAAAGCTGCCGCAGTCATCCCCCTCCTCAAAGGGGGAGACACCCTGGACCCAAACTGTTACAGACCTATATCCATCCTGCCCTGCCTATCTAAGGTCTTCGAAAGCCAAGTCAACAAACAGGTCACTGACCATCTCGAATCCCACCGTACCTTCTCCGCTGTGCAATCTGGTTTCCGAGCCGGTCATGGGTGCACCTCAGCCACACTCAAGGTACTAAACGACATCATAACCGCCATCGATAAAAGACAGTACTGTGCAGCCGTCTTCATCGACCTTGCCAAGGCTTTCGACTCTGTCAATCACCATATTCTTATCGGCAGACTCAGTAGCCTCGGTTTTTCGGATGACTGCCTTGCCTGGTTCACCAATTACTTTGCAGACAGAGTTCAGTGTGTCAAATCGGAGGGCATGCTGTCCGGTCCTCTGGCAGTCTCTATGGGGGTGCCACAGGGTTCAATTCTCGGGCCGACTCTTTTCTCTGTGTATATCAATGATGTTGCTCTTGCTGCGGGCGATTCCCTGATCCACCTCTACGCAGACGACACCATTCTATATACTTTCGGCCCGTCTTTGGACACTGTGCTATCTAACCTCCAAACAAGCTTCAATGCCATACAACACTCCTTCCGTGGCCTCCAACTGCTCTTAAACGCTAGTAAAACCAAATGCATGCTTTTCAACCGGTCGCTGCCTGCACCTGCATGCCCGACTAGCATCACCACCCTGGATGGTTCCGACCTAGAATATGTGGACGTCTATAAGTACCTAGGTGTCTGGCTAGACTGCAAACTCTCCTTCCAGACTCATATCAAACATCTCCAATCGAAAATCAAATCAAGAGTCGGCTTTCTATTCCGCAACAAAGCCTCCTTCACTCAAGCCGCCAAGCTTACCCTAGTAAAACTGACTATCCTACCGATCCTCGACTTCGGCGATGTCATCTACAAAATGGCTTCCAACACTCTACTCAGCAAACTGGATGCAGTCTATCACAGTGCCATCCGTTTTGTCACTAAAGCACCTTATACTACCCACCACTGCGACTTGTATGCTCTAGTCGGCTGGCCCTCGCTACATATTCGTCGCCAGACCCACTGGCTCCAGGTCATCTACAAGTCTATGCTAGGTAAAGCTCCGCCTTATCTCAGCTCACTGGTCACGATGGCAACACCCATCCGTAGCACGCGCTCCAGCAGGTGTATCTCACTGATCATCCCTAAAGCCAACACCTCATTTGGCCGCCTTTCGTTCCAGTACTCTGCTGCCTGTGACTGGAACGAATTGCAAAAATCGCTGAAGTTGGAGACTTTTATCTCCCTCACCAACTTCAAACATCAGCTATCTGAGCAGCTAACCGATCGCTGCAGCTGTACATAGTCTATTGGTAAATAGCCCACCCTTTTCACCTACCTCATCCCCGTACTGTTTTTATTTATTTACTTTTCTGCTCTTCTGCACACCAATATCTCTACCTGTACATGACCATCTGATCTTTTATCACTCCAGTGTTAATCTGCAAAATTGTAATTATTTGCCTACCTCCTCATGCCTTTTGCACACATTGTATATAGACCCCCCCTTCGTTTTCTACTGTGTTATTGACTTGTTAATTGTTTACTCCATGTGTAACTCTTTGTTGTATGCTCACACTGCTATGCTTTATCTTGGCCAGGTCGCAGTTGCAAATGAGAACTTGTTCTCAACTAGCCTACCTGGTTAAATAAAGGTGAAAAAAAAAAAATCTTTAAAACTTATTTTCCTTTACTTTTTAGATTTGTGTGTATTGTACTGAATTGTTAGACACTGCTGCACTGTTGGAGCTAGGAACAAAAGCATTTCGCTACACCCGCAATAATATCTGCTAAATATGTGTATGTGACCAATCAAATTAGATTTGATTTGAACTATAATATCTTCTCTCTGTCCCCATGGTAGAATGTGTTGAATCGCAGTTCATGAACTTTAAAGCTGCACATTTTTCTCTCCACTGTCAAACCTCGCTTAGAGCCCCCAAAAGGCTGCTTGCTCTGTTGTAATGTTTGCTGTAAGTATAAACTATGAGGAATTCTCATCCAGTCTTGTCGTGCAAACAAGAATCCAAATCAGGTGTGCTGGAGTGGAGAGCGACAACCCAAATCCGGACGACATTCCCCCCTGGCAACAGGGGTTCAAGCTCTGTCTCGGCCATTCTATCTGTTTCTCAATTCTCTCCTGTCTACTTTCCCGATGTCCTGTCTGACAAAATGAATACAAATATGAAAGGAGGTCAGAAAACCAGATCCCCTTTACAAAGAAGGGGGGAGAAGATAGTCAAAAGCCGGTGTTTTGTTTTAATCAACAGAACATAATACACGGGGGAAAATGTGCTGGCACTACAGATATGTTGTTCAGATAATCATTGTGTTGGAGCCCAACAGTTAAATTAGCCCTCCGCATGAAACATAGCCTGGTCCCAGATATTGTTGTGTTATCTTGCCAACTCCTATAGTCATTGGCAAGACAGCAAAATAAGATCTGGGATCAGGCTGTATGAAACGACCCTGGGTCAACCAACATCTGCTGAATCATGGGGTCCCCCCCCCCATAAAATGATTGAAGTGATAATCAACAACAACAAAAAACTCTAGACAGCAGCTTGAATTCGTCTAAGCAAAACAGCAAAGACTTGTGCCTCCCGTTCCAGAGGCCAGGAAATACCCCCAGCACAAATCATTGTCCCCATGTCAAAGATGGGCGAACATCTGCAGAACATCCTTCTTTGGTCTTACATAATTTACACAATTTCTTCACGACAAGGTTAACGGTCATTGGGATCCAGTATGAGACTTCAACACAACTCAAGGCTCCCCACAGGAAAGCTCTTTAAAACGGAAAAGCACTTCAAGTGTTAGCCGCAAGAGATTTATCTCCTTTAATTGCCTCGGTAGATGAATAGTCTGAAGCAGCATAAGTTGTCCAGTTCATTCCCCTTTAATACCACTATCCACCATGTCACAGGACAGTGAAGCAAGAGGAGCAGCTCATGTGCTTCACCATGTACAGAAGGGTAATGTACTCCTATTAAGGTTTTAAGTGTGTGTGTCACGCCCTAGTCTAAGTATTTTGTGTTTTTCTTCATGTATTGGGTCAGGCCAGGGTGTGGCATGGGGTTTTTGTATTGTGGTGTGTTTTGTCTTGGGGTTTTGGTGTGTATGTATTGGGATTGTAGCTAGTGGGGTTATCTAGCTAAGTCTATGGCTGTCTGGAGTGATTCTCAATCAGAGGCAGGTGTTTATCGTTGTCTCTGATTTGGAACCATATTTAGGCAGCCATATTCTTTGAGTTTGTCGTGGGTGATTGTCCTTAGTGTCCTGATGTCCTTGTTCTGTGTTAGTTTACACAAGTATAGGCTGTTTCGGTTTTCGTTACGTTTATTGTTTTGTAGTGTTTATGTTTATTCGTGTTTCACGTTATTCATTAAACATGGATCGCAATCTACACGCTGCAGTTTGGTCCGACTCTCCTTCACACCTAGAAAACTGTAACAGAATCACCCACCACAAACGGACCAAGCAGCGTGTTAACAGGCAGGAGCCACAGGAGAGGCAACAGAGGCAGCAGCAGCAGGAGCAGCAGCAGCAGCTGCAGTGGGAGAGGTTGCACCACCTGGAGAAATGGACATGGGAGGAGGAACTGGACGGTAAACGACCCTGGGCTCAGCCTGGAGAATATTGCCGCCCCAAGGAAGAACTGGAGGCGGGGAAGGCGGAGAGGCGCTGGTATGAGGAGGCAGCACGGCGACACGGATGGAAGCCTGAGAGTCAGCCCCAATAATGTATTGGGGGGGGGGCTCACAGGGAGTATGGCTATGTCAGATAGGAGACCTGCGCAAACTCCCTGTGCTTACCGGGGGGCTAGAGAGACCGGGCAGGCACCATGTTATGCTGTGGAGTGCACGGCGTCCCCAGTGCGGGTGCACAGCCCGGTGCGGTATATTCCAGCTCCGCGTATCGGCCGGGCTAGATTGAGCGTCGAGCCAAATGCCATGAAGCCGGCTCTACGCATCTGGTCCCCAGTGCGTCTCCTTGGGCCGGCTTACATGGCACCAGCCTTGCGCTCGGTGTCTCCGGTTCGCCTGCATAGCCCGAGAGCATTCAACCAGGTAAGGTTGGACGGGCTCGGTGCTCAAGAGCTCCAGTGCGCCTGCACGGCCCGGTTTATCCGTCACCACCTCCACGTACCAGCCCTCCGGTGGCAGCCCCCCGCACCAGGCTGTCTCTCCGGCCCATCCTTACGGGGGCTCTCTCCTCTCCAGCGCTGCCGGAGTCTCCCGCCTGTTCAGCACAGCCAGAGCCTTTCTCCTGCACTGCCGGAGTCTCCCGCCTGTTCAGCGCAGCCAGAGCTGCCAGCCTGCATGGAGCAGCCAGAGCTGCCAGCCTGCATGGAGCAGCCAGAGCTGCCAGCCTGCATGGAGCAGCCAGAGCTGCCAGCCTGCATGGAGCAGCCAGAGCTGCCAGCCTGCATGGAGCAGCCAGAGCTGCCAGCCTGCATGGAGCAGCCAGAGCTGCCAGCCTGCATGGAGCAGCCAGAGCTGCCAGCCTGCATGGAGCAGCCAGAGCCGCCAGCCTGCATGGAGCAGCCAGAGCTGTCAGTCTGCACGGAGCTGTCAGTCTGCACGGAGCTGTCAGTCTGCAAGGAGCTGTCAGTCTGCAAGGAGCTTCCAGTCTGCAAGGAGCTGCCAGTCTGTAAGAAGCCGCCAGAGCTGCCAGTCTGTAAGAAGCCGCCAGAGCTGTCAGCCTACATGGAGCAGCCAGGGCCGCCAGTCAGCATGGAGCAGCCAGATCTTTCAGTCTGCCAGGATCCGCCAGTCAGCCAGACTCTTCCAGATCTGCCAGTCAGCCAGACTCTTCCAGATCTGCCAGTCAGCCAGACTCTTCCAGATCCGCCAGTCAGCCAGACTCTTCCAGATCCGCCAGTCAGCCAGACTCTTCCAGATCCGCCAGTCAGCCAGACTCTTCCAGATCCGCCAGCCAGACTCTTCCAGATCCGCCAGCCAGACTCTTCCAGATCCGCCAGTCAACCAGACTCTTCCAGATCCGCCAGTCAACCAGACTCTTCCAGATCCGCCAGTCAACCAGACTCTTCCAGGTCAACCAGACTCTTCCAGATCCGCCAGTCAACCAGACTCTTTCAGATCTGCCAGTCAACCAGACTCTTCCAGATCCGCCAGTCAACCAGACTCTTTCAGATCTGCCAGTCAACCAGACTCTTCCAGATCTGCCAGTCAACCAGACTCTTCCAGATCTGCCAGTCAACCAGACTCTTCCAGATCTGCCAGTCAACCAGACCCTTCCAGATCTGCCAGTCAGCCGGGATCTGCCAGAACTGCCAGTCGGCCGGGGTCGGCCAGGGTCCGCCAGATCCGCCAGTCAGCCAGGATCTGCCACTCAGCCAGGATCTGCTGAAACCACCAGCCAGCCAGGATCTGGTAGATCTACCTACCTGCCTGAGCTTCCCCTCACTCCCGAGCTTCCCCTCACTCCCGAGCTTCCCCTCACTCCCGAGCTTCCCCTCAGTCCCGATCTGCTCCTCAGTCCAGTGGGGTTCTGGGTGAGGACTACTAGGCCATGGTCGGCGGCGAGGTTGGACTATCCAGGGACGCGAGGAGAGGGGACTAAGACATTGACTGAGTGGGTTCCACGTCCCGCGCCGGAGCCGCCACCATGGACAGACGCCCACCCGGACCCTCCCTATTGTTTTGAGGTGCGTTCGGGAGTCCGCACCTTAGGGGGGGGGTTCTGTCACGCCCTGGTCAAAGTATTTTGTGTTTATCTTTATGTATTTGGTCAGGCCAGGGTGTGGCATGGGGTTTTTGTATTGTGGTGTGTTTTGTCTTGGGGTTTTGGTGTGTATGTATTGGGATTGTAGCTAGTGGGGTTATCTAGCTAAGTCTATGGCTGTCTGGAGTGATTCTCAATCAGAGGCAGGTGTTTATCGTTGTCTCTGATTTGGAACCATATTTAGGCAGCCATATTCTTTGAGTTTGTCGTGGGTGATTGTCCTTAGTGTCCTGATGTCCTTGTTCTGTGTTAGTTTACACAAGTATAGGCTGTTTTCGTTACGTTTATTGTTTTGTAGTGTTTGTTTATTCGTGTTTCACGTTATTCATTAAACATGGATCGCAATCTACACGCTGCAGTTTGGTCCGACTCTCCTTCACACCTAGAAAACCGTAACAGTGTCACAAGTGACAGACTCTTATTCAAGTAGAATCTGCCATTGTTTTTATATTACTTTTATCATGCCTATTTATGAGTGCCCATTTAATCACGTGTGCTGTGTGTTGGTTTTACTTGGCTTTAACTTAGTTCATGACATTCTCACCTGTGAAATTGAATTACATGAACTATTTGTTTGATTGCATGGTGTGCTGTGATCCCCCAGATTGGCATAGACTACGTTGACTTGAGACAGTTGATGCCAATTCCTTATCACCCCCCCCCCCCCCCCCCCCCCCCAAACGAATTGCTAAATATTCCTCAGAACTAGAGTCAAAAGGAACATACCGTCAGGACGCCATTCAGACCGGGGGAACCTCTTGACCGACAGACGTCCACCTCGTTGCTGCTGCATGCCTACTCTGGTAAAAATATACAAATCTACCGGTCGCTATAGCACTACTAAAGGAAAGCACTTGTTTCAAACGTGTGAGTGTGACTCCAATTGTTGACCAGTACATGCTTTAATTGTATGTTTTGTGTCCCCCACGACTACAGACACTGGGGGATAGGCCTGACGCACCTGCGAGAGGCAACACCCAACACTACAACCCAGCAGGCCTGGCGTGGAGCGAGAGACTGCCTAGCAAGCAGCCACCGACAACCGAAACTGCCATTGATGACCGAACCAGCCATCGACTAGTCATCAAGTAACGACCGCTGCTTGGGAGGAACAGCCGATTCCTGCTCAGGTAGAGCCAAACGAACAAACCCTGCTTGGGTAGGGTCGAACAAATGAACCCTGCTCGGAAAGAGTAGGACGAACATTGGCCACCACTCCATGAGTAAATCAACTGCTGTGTTAGTTTCCCCGGTGCTCATAGCCCTAAATCCCAGCCTTTTTACATGTTTTTAATTGGGCTGTAGTGATACTCTGGATGGACATTGTTGTACTTTGGCCTGTCTCTGTGGTTGTTTGCTGGGAGATTTTAGAACTCTGCTTGTGACACGTGTGTTATTAAAGTACATGTTCTGTTAGCTAAACTCCAATGACTTTATCATAGCTAATTTTGTAAATCTGATGATCTACTTTGAAAAAGTCATTTCTGGAACTCTTAGAGTAAGGCTGACTCTAGACTGGCCAAGTGCATTCTTGAACAACACCACTATCAATGCCCGCCCCACATGCCCAACCTTTTCGTGGCTGTTTATTTACCACCACAGACAGATGCTGGCACTAAGACCGCACTCAGTCAGCTGTATAAGGAAATAAGCAAACAGGAAACCACTCACCCAGAGGCGGCGCTCCTAGTGGCCGGAGACTTTAATGCAGGGAAGCTTAAATCAGTTCTACCTCATTTCTATCAACATGTTAAATGTGCAACCAGAGGGAGAAAAAAAATCTAGATCACCTGTACTCCACGAACCAAGACACGTACAAAGCTCTCCCTCGCCCTCCATTTGGTAAATCCGACCACAACTCTATCCACCTGATTACAAGCAAAAATTAAAGCAAGAAGCACCAGTGACTCGTCTATAAAAAAAGTGGTCAGATGAAGCAGATGCTAAACTACAGGACTGTTTTGTTATCACAGACTGGAACATGTTCCGGAATTCTACCGATGGCATTGAGGAGTACACCACATCAGTCACTGGCTTTATCAATAAGTGCATTGAGGACGTCGTCCCCACAATGACTGTACGTACATACACCAACCAGAAGCCATGGATTACAGGCAACATTCGCACTGAGCTAAATGGTAGAGCTGCCGCTTTCAAGGTGCGGGACTTATAAGCGTATAAAAAATCCTGCTATGCCCTGCAACGAGCCATCAAACAGGCAAAGCGTCAATACAGGGCTAAGATTGAATCATACTACACCCGCTCCGACGCTCATCTTATGTGGCAGGGCTTGCAAACTATTACAGACAACAAAGGGAAGCACAGCCGCGAGCTGCCCAGTGACACGAGCCTACCAGATGAGCTAAATCACTTCTATGCTCGCTTCGAGGCAAGCAACACTGAGGCATGCATGAGAGCATCAGCTGTTCCAGACGACTGTCTGATCACGCTCTCCGTAGCTGACGTGAGTAAGACCTTTAACATTCACAAGGCTGCGGGGCCAGATGGATTGCCAGGACGTGTGCTGACCAACTGGCAGGTGTCTTCACTGACATTTTCAACATGTGCCTGATTGAGTCTGTAATACCAACATGTTTCAAGCAGACCACCACAGTCCCTGTGCCCAAGAACACGAAGGCAACCTGCCTAAATGACTACAGACCCGTAGCAATCAAGTCCATAGCCAGGACAAAAAGGCTTCTCAATAGTTTTTACCCCCAAGCCATAAGACTCCTGAACAAGTAATCAAATGGTTACCCGGACTATTTGAACTCTGTGACCCCCTCCCCAACCCCTCTTTTACGCTGCTGCTACTCTCTGTTTATCATATATGCATAGTCACTTTAACTATACATTCATGTACATACTACCTCAATTGGCCCGACCAACCAGTGCTCCCGCACATTGGCTAACCGGGCTATCACCCACCACCCGCCAACCCCTCTTTTACGCTACTGCTACTCTCTGTTCATCATATACTGTCTCACCCTGACCTTAGAGAGCCGTTTTATTTCTCTATTTGGTTAGGTCAGGGTGTGATGTGGGGTGGGCATTCTATGTTCTATTTTCTATGTTTTGTATTTCTTTGTTTTGGCCGGGTATGGTTCTCAATCAGGGACAGCTGTCTATCGTTGTCTCTGATTGGGAACCATACTTAGGCGGCCCTTTTTCCACCTGTGATTGTGGGTAGTTAACTTTGTTTGTGGCACTTAGCCCTGTTGAGCTTCACGGTCGTTTTCTGGTTTTGTTGGCGACATTCATCCTAAATAAAAGGAATATGTACGCTCACTACGCTGCGCTTTGGTCTAGTTCTTTCGACGGCCGTGGCATATAAGCATAGTCACTTTAACCATATGTACATACTACCTCAATCAGCCCGACTAACCGGTGTCTGCATGTAGCCTTGTTACTTTTATAGCCTCGCTACTGTTATTTTTCACTGTGTTTTTACAGCTGTTTTTATTTCTTTACTTACCTATTGTTCACCGAATACCTTTATTTGCACTATTGGTTAGAGCCTGTAAGTAAGCATTTCACTGCAAGGTCTACACCTGTTGTATTAGGTGCACGTGACAAATAAACTTTGATTTGATTTAATGTGTTCACCCATTTTATGTTGTGCTGTAGGGAGAACCTAATACAAATACAGCTAGGTACTATGAGGAGAACAATCTCTGACAAATCAATTATATTTATTTCCAAAATCGTGCTTTTTAAATCCTTATTCAGGAATAAGTACAGGGCTGCTTACATCGGAAACCAAGAAAAGTACACTCAAATCAAATCAAATTTATTTATATAGCCCTTCGTACATCAGCTGATATCGCAAAGTGCTGTACAGAAACCCAGCCTAAAACCCCAAACAGCAAGCAATGCAGGTGTAGAAGCACGGTGGCTAGGAAAAACTCCCTAGAAAAGGCCAAAACCTAGGAAGAAACCTAGAGAGGAACCAGGCTATGTGGGGTGGCCAGTCCTCTTCTGGCTGTGCCGGGTGGAGATTATAACAGAACATGACCAAGATGTTCAAATGTTCATAAATGACCAGCATGGTCAAATAATAATAATCACAGGCAGAACAGTTGAAACTGGAGCAGCAGCACGGCCAGGTGGACTGGGGACAGCAAGGAGTCATCATGTCAGGTAGTCCTGAGGCATGGTCCTAGGGCTCAGGTCCTCCGAGAGAGAGAAAGAAAGAGAGAAAGAGAGAATTAGAGAGAGCATACTTAAATTCACACAGGACACCGGATAGGATAGGAGAAGTACTCCAGATATAATCAAGAGGTATAATTTAAAGAGTCTTTATTCAGTGCATTTGGAAAGTAATCAGACTCCTTGACTTTTTCCATATTTTGTTACCTTACAGCCTTGTTCTAAAATGGATTCAATAGTTTTTTTCCCTGATCAATCTACACACATTAACCCATAATTATAACCCCCCCCCCCCCACCAAAATAAACGGAAATGTCACATTTACATAAGCATTCAGACCCTTTACTCAGTATTTTGCTGAAGCACCTTTGGCAGCGATTACAGCCTTAAGTCTTCTTGGGTATTCTCGCATTATTTTCTGCAAATCCTCTCAAGCCCTCTCAGGTTGGATGGAGAGGGTCGCTGCACAGCTGTTTTCAGGTCTCTCCAGAGATGTTAGATCGGGCTCAAGTCCAGGCTCTGGCTGGGACACTCAAGAACATTCAAAGTCTTGTCCCGAAGCCACTCCTGCGTTGTTTTGGCTGTGTACTTAGGGTCGTTGTCCTGTTGGAAGGTGAACCTTCGCCCCAGTCTGAGGTCCTGAGAGCTCTGGAGCAGGTTTTTATAATGGATCTCTCTGTACTTTGCTCTGTTCATCTTTCCCTCGATCCTGATTAGTCTCCCAGTCCCTGTCACTGAAAAACATCCCCAAAGCATGATGCTTCCCCCACCATACTTCACCGTAGGTATGGTGCTAGGTTTCCTCCAAACTTGACACTTGGCATTCAGAGTTCAATCTTGATTTCATCAGACCAGAGAATCTTGTTTCTCATGGTCTGAGTCCGTTAGGTGCCTTTTGACGAACACCAAGCGGGCTGTATTTGTATTTATTATGGATCCCCATTAGTTCCTGCCAAAGCAGCAGCTACTCTTCCTGGAGTCCAGCAAAATGAAGGCAGTTTATACAATTTTAAAAACATTACAATACATTCACAACACACTGTGTGCCCTCGGGCCCCTACTCCACCACTACCACATATCTACAGTAGTAAGTCTGTGTGTGTGTGTGTGTGTGTGTGTGTGTGTGTGTGTGTGTGTGTGTGTGTGTGTGTGTGTGTGTGTGTGTGTGTGTGTGTGTGTGTGTGTGTGTGTGTGTGTGTGCCAATGTTTGTGTTGCTTCACAGTCCCCGCTGTTCCATAAGGTGTTTTTTAATCTGTTTTTTAAATCTAATTTTACTGCTTGCGTCAGTTACCTGATGTGGAATAGAATTCCATGTAGTCATGGCTCTATGTAGTACTGAGTGCCTCCCATAATCTGTTCTGGACTGTGAAGAGACCTCTTGTGGCATGTCTTGTGGGTTATGCATGAGGTGTCCGAGCTGTGTGCCAGTAGTTTAGACAGACAGCTCGGTGCATTCAACATGTCAATACCTCTCATTAAAAAAAGTAGCGATGAAGTCAATCTCTCCTCCACTTTCAGCCAGGAGAGATTGACATGCATATTATTAATATTAGCTCTCTGTGTACATCCAAGAGCCAGCCGTGCTGCCCTGTTCTGAGCCAATTGCAATTTTCCTAAGTCCTTTTTTGTGGCACCTGACCACACGACTGAACAGTAGTCAAGGTGCGACAAAACTAGGGCCTGTAGGACCTGCCTTGTTGATAGTGTTGTTAAGAAGGCAGAGCATCGCTTTATTATAGACAGACTCTCCCCATCTTAGCTACTACTGCATCAATATGTTTTGCCAGTTTACAATCTAGAGTTACTCCAAGCAGTTTAGTCATCTCAACTTGCTCAATCTCCACATTATTTAATACAAGATTTGTCATGTGCCTATTACTGATGAGTGGCTTCCGTCTGGCCACTATTCCATTATGACCTGATTGGTGGAGGGCTGCAGAGATTGTTGTCCTTCTGGAGGATTCTCCCATCTCCACAGAGGAAATCTGGAGCTCTGTCAGAGTCATCATCAGGTTCTTGGTAACCTCTCTGACCAAGGCCCTTCTCCCCCGATTGCTCAGTTTGGCTGGGCAGACAGCTCTAGGAAGAGTCTTGGTGGTTCCAAACTTCTTCCATTTAAGAATGATGGAGGTCACTGTGTTATTGGGAACCTTCAATGCTGCAGACATTTTTTGGTACCCTTGCCAAGATCTGTGCCTCGACACAATCCTGTCTCGGAGCTCTACGGACAATTCCTTCAACCTCATGGCTTGGTTTTTGCTCTGACATGCACTGCTAACTGTGGGACCTTATATAGACAGGTGTATGCCTTTCCAAATTATGTCCAATAATTGAATTTACCACAGTTGGACTCCAATCAAGTTGTATAAACATCTCAAGGAGGATCAAAGGAAACAGGATGCACCTGAGCTCAATTTCAAGTCTCATAGCAGAGGATCTGAATACGTATGGAAATTAGGTATTTCGGTTTTTATTTTTACTACATTTGCAAAAATGTCTAAAAACTTGGTTTCACTTTGTCTCTATGGGGTATTGTGTGTAGAATTTTAAAAAATAAATTGTTGAGTAAGGCTGTAACGTAACGAAGTGTGGAAAATGTCAAGGGGTCTGAATACTTTCCAAATGCACTGTATACGGAATAAAAATGCAACCATTTCAAGGATTTTAGTGAGTTACAATTCATATAAGGAAATCAGTTAATTGAAATAAATGTATTAATCGCTCATCTATGGGCATAGGCCCACCCACTTGGGAGCCAGGCCCAGCCAATCAGAATGTGTTCTTCCCCAGACAGAAATACAGGTGGCTGGTCTCAGACGATCCCGCAGATGAAGATGCTGGATGTGGAGCTCCTAGGCTGGCGTGGTTACACGTGGTCTGCGGTTGTGAGGCCGGTTGGAAGTACTGCCAAATTCTCTAAAACAACGTTGGATGTGGTTTATGTTAAATAAATGAACATTCAGTTCTCTAGCAACAGCTCTGGTGGGCATTCCTACAGTCAGCATGCCAATTGCATGGTACGTCAAAACCTGAGACAACCGTGGCATTGTGTTGTGTGACAAAGCTGCACATTTTAGAGTGGCCTTTTATTGTCCCCAGCACAAGGTGCACCTGTGTAATGACCATGCTGTTTAATCAGCTTCTTGATATGCCACACCTGTCAGGTAGATGGATTATCTTGGCAAAGGAGAAATGCTCACTAACAGGGATGCAAACAAATGTGTGCACATTTTAGAGAAATAAGCTTTTTGTGCATATGGAACATTTTTGGGATCTTTTCAGCTCATGAAACATGGGAACACTTTACATGATACATGTATATGTTTGTTCAGTATAAATCAAGAGCAGTGTTTTCTACCCCATGAATGTCAACAGAAAATGTATCTCAATGGAGCCGCTTGCAAACACGAACTCATTCCACAGAAGGACTTTGGTTATTTTCACGTTCAACAGCAGCACTGCATTACTATCCCATACTCTTTGGATCCCAAAATAGGCCTACAGCCAAGGAGCTCCTCTTCACACCTAAAATGGTGCTCCGCTCCAATGGGTCTCTCTACATTTGGAAGACCGCAGTGGCCTGGAGAAACCTTGTCCCTTACTTTGCCACCTCTCTAAGACAGACCTCAATGTTCCATTTGCACCTCCCCTACTCTCTCACACATCTTTGTCCTCTGGGTATTAACAACCCTGACACCCCTCTTTCCTTCTGGAGCCAGGCTTTGGGACTGTTTCCATGGTGACTAGCCATTATGGAGGAAAGGGAAAAGAGAATCAATAGA